>NC_074673.1:20176259-20436259 GCF_029448725.1 Salvelinus fontinalis | reverse complement strand
ATTAAATAAGAGCGTTAGTTTATTGTGACCATTGCTAGTTTAGACTGTGTAGCTCTTGATTGCATATTTTGGCAACTGAAAACTGGAACATACTTTTTTTCGGGGAGGGTATATATTGGAATTCAGTCTGTTAGATTTTTAAGGATAATATATATATAGGCTTAATTCTGTTTTGTATTCTGCAGATTTCATTTAGAAAAAGCCCATGTTATCACAAGCGAACATGAAACCACTAGCTAACTTGTCAGTTGATGTTCAAAGTTAGAGCTGTTCTATTTAGCGGCGACCACATTTTGACCATGACCGTAAAAACATTATATTCTCTCTAATCACGCTAAATTCTATAAGTAAATCGTTGGTAACTTTTGAACTACATATAGGGTTTGGACTATTGTTTTTCAGATACAATGTTCTATTGAATGAAACAGTAATTTTATGGGTGAACACTAGGCTTGTGCGGTGTACCGTCTACTTGGGTATTTGGAAAAAGTCACAGGATGGTTTTTCAATACTGTCAACATGTTTTTTTTGTACATTTGAATATTTGTAGTTACTTTTTAAGTAAATACCTGCAGTCAACTTGTGCAATACGTTAGGAGATAAAGAACATTGCATTCATAATTTGACCTGTCACATTATTATGAAGCTTATGGTAGTCCCCAGTCACTTGTTACTTAGTGTTTGTTTACAAGCATACAACAGAGACCGGAGCCTTGTGAGTCACTCTGTTGTACAGCTAGAGCCAGGTGATGTAATTACAGTATGGAATTCACAACTAATTGTTTGCGATTTAGACATCTTATAACTATTAAGGTAACTGTCTAAAATGTGCTAAATGCTATGCAGTTTTGCTCATTTAGTAGCTAGTTAGCTATCTAGCTAAGTGTTTAGCTTCTTCCAAAATCAAGCATGACAACAGTAGAGAATCCCATCCTGGATCAAGAGCCTTGTTGGCTAATATTTGTTTTGTGCATGCAGCAAACTGATTAGCATTTTTGAGTTACTTGTATAGTTTAGGTTAGAAACTATACAAAATGTTTCCAATGTTCTCGTTAGCATTCTCTATGGGATTTTGCATGTACTTGTTAGCATTGCTAACTTTCGGATTACAGAGTATCAGTGTGGTTTGAGAACAGCGCCCCTTGTGTTCAGTACCGGTATTACTGAATATTCCGGCATGGCATAAGGTCGGTATGAAGGTATAACAATCTGGATACTGCCCAAGACAAGTGAACACCCTACATTCTCTTCGAATGGAGAACAAAGCATGAGTAATCTACCGACTCACTGAGCTTACTTGGCCTTGTTAGGTTTGGTCTGATCAGACTTGTTATCCACACTGCAGAACAAGCACTAGTGATGCCAGGGCAGCTGTTTGTTTACCTGCACCCACTTCCAATTGCTAACAACCCATCCGCAACCGCCCAACTATGTGAAAACGGGAAAGATTTGATGTGCAAAATTTCCATATGACATCAGTTTTACAGATTTAGGAAATGAAAAGCTGTTTATTAAACAAACCCAACATGTGTTTGATAAGATTTCAGTTTGGCTTGGATGCATATTTTGTGTGGTTGAACTACTATTTGCTTTTATGATGCTGATAAAGATAGCACCACCACCTTCACAGACAGTACCTAACCGCACATTCAATTAAGGCACAGGGCGAGATCCAGGAGGCAGATGGTTGGAGTCTTACAATATTTATTAATCCAAAAAGGGATAGGCAAGAGAATGGTCGTGTACAGGCAAAAGGTCAAAACCAGTTCAGAGTCCAATAGGTAACGAAGGGCAGGCAGATTCAAGGTCAGGGCAGGCAGGATGATCAGGCAGGTGGGAAAGTAGTCCAGAGTCAGGCAGTGGTCAAAACCGGGAGGACTAGCAAAAGAGAATAGAAAAGGAGTATGGGGAAAACCACGCTGGTTGACTTGACTAAACATACAAGACGAACTGACACGGAGAGACAGGAAACACAGGGATAAATACACTGGGGAAAATAAGTGACACCTGGAGGGGGTGGAGACAATCACAGGGACAGGTGAAACAGATCAGGGCGTGACACATTCATTCTCTCAAGATGCTGAAAGATATAAATCATATTTCTCCACTCCACACATTTGGTGTGTCATTTTACTGCAATAAATACTTAATTCTGCAGGAGTTAATATTAGGCCTACAGTGCCTTCAGAAAGTATTCACACCCCTTAACTTTTTCCACCTTTTGTTGTGTTACAAAATTGGATTAAAATGTATTTGATTGTCATTTTTTGTCAACGATCAACACAAAATGCTCTAATGTCAAAGTGGCAGAAAATTTCTAACATTTGTATATTAAAAATATATATATATCTTGATTCAAACCCTTGAGTCAATACATGTTAGAACCACCTTTGGCAGCGATTACAGCTGTGAGTCTTTCTGGGTAAGTCTCTAAGAACTTTGCACACCTGGATTGTACAATATTTGCATATTATTCTATCAAGTTCGTTGTTGATCATTGCTGGACAGCCATTTTCAAGTCTTGCCATAGATTTTCAAGCCAATTTAAGTCAAAACTGTAACTTGGCCTCTCAGGAACATTCAATGTCATCTCTGTAAGCATCTCCACTGTAAATGTGGCCTTGTGTTTTAGGTTACTGTCCTGCTGAAAGGTACATTTTTCTCACATTGTCTGTTGGAAAGCAGACTGAACCATGTCTTCCTCTAGGATTTTGCCTGTGCTTAGCTCTATTCCATTTATTTGTATCATTAAAATCTCCTTAGTCCTTGCCGATGACAAGCATACCCATAACATGATGCAGCCACCACAATGCTTGAAAATATGAAGAATGGTACTCAGGGATGTGTTGTGTTGGATTTGCCCCAAATATAATGCTTTTGTGTTCAGGTCATCAATTTCATTTTTCCCATTTTTTTTTTGCAGTTTTACTTTAGTGCAACATGATACGTGTTTTGGAATATTTGTATTATGTACTGGCTTCCTTCTTTTTACTCTGTCAATTAGGTTAGTATTGTGGAGTAACTACAATGTTGTTTATCCATCCTCAGTTGGGGTACAGAGATGAGGTAGTCATTCAAAAATCATGTTAAACACTATTATGGTACACAGAGTGAGTCCATGCAACTTATTATGGGGCTCCCGAGTGGCGCAGCAGTCTAAGGCACTGTATCTCAGTGCTAGAGGTGTCACTACAGACCCTGGTTTGATTAAAGGCTGTATCACAACTGGCTGTGATTGGGAGTCCCATAGGGCGGCTTACAATTGGCCTAGCGTCGTCTGGGTTAGGGTTTGGCTGGGGTCGGCCGTCATTGTAAACAATAATTTGTTCTTAACTGACTTGCCTAGTTAAATAAGGTTAAATAAATAAAACTACAAATTATGTGACTTGTTAAGCACACTTTTACTCCTGAACTTATTTAGGCTTGCAATAACAAAGGGTTGAATACTTATTGACTCAAGACATTTCAGCTTTTCATTTTCAATTCATTAGTTTAAAAAAGTAGATAAAAAAAAAATCCATTATAAATTCAGGCTGTAACAACAAAGTGTGGAAAAAGTCAAGAGGTGAGAATACTTTCTGAAGGCACTGTATATTTTTCTATGTGAGAGGTTATAGACCTACTGTCAGTATATTAGGCTATGTGAGAGGTTATATACCTACATTCAGTGTCTAGATTTCAGTTATGCTATATTCTATTTAACCCATCTGAATAGTACAGTTTCCTTGACTTGCCATTTGGAAGTCCCCGTCTTGTGACTGTTGAATTTGTATAGCATCTCACAATCATCACACATAACATATCCGGCACTGCTATGGTCCTCTTTTGCCACTTCACCAAATCTTTCCCAAACATTAGACTACTAATGATTTTAAACTCCATTTGGCAACATTTCTCTTATTGAATTAAACACACACATCTTCCTTTTTGCCTCAGATGATCGACGTTTGTCAATTGGTGTTTATTTGGCACGCTAAAGTAATAACTCCAGATAAATTAAAGAAAAACTTCAATCAAATCAAATGAAATTTATTTATAAAGCCCTTCTTACATCAGCTGATATCTCAAAGTGCTGTACAGAAACCCAGCCTAAAACCCCAAACAGCAAGCAATGCAGGTGTAGAAGCACGGTGGCTAGGAAAAACTCCCTAGAAAGGCCAGAACCTAGGAAGAAACATAGAGAGGAACCAGGTTATGGGGGGGGGGGGGGGGGGTGCCGGGTGGAGATTATAACAGAACATGGACAAGATGTTCAAATGTTCATAGATGACCAGCATGGTCAAATAATAATAATCACAGTGGTTGTAGAGGGTGCAACAGGTCAGCACCTCAGGAGTAAATGTCAGTTGGCTATTAATAGCCGATCATTCAGAGTATCTGCTTCTACACCTGCATTGCTTGCTGTTTGGGGTTTTAGGCTGGGTTTCTGTACAGCACTTTGAGATATCAGCTGATGTACGAAGGGCTATATAAATACATTTGACTTGATTTGAGTATCTCTACTGCTCCTGCTGTCTCTAGAGAGTTGAAAACAGCAGGTCTGGGACAGGTAGCACGTCCGGTGAATAGGTCAGGGTTCCATAGCCGCAGGCACAACAGTTGAAACTGGAGCAGCAGCACGGCCAGGTGGACTGGGGACAGCAAGGAGTCATCAGGCCAGGTAGTCCTGAGGCATGGTCCTAGGGCTCAGGTCCTCCGAGAGAAAGAAAGAAAGAAAGAAAGAAAGAAAGAAAGAGAGAGAATTAGAGAGAGCATACTTAAATTCACACAGGACACCGGATAAGACAGGAGAAATACTCCAGATATAACAGATTGACCCTAGCCCCCGACACATAAACTACTGCAGCATAAATACTGGAGGCTCAATATAGCCTATAGATAGGAATTGCACAAGAATTATACATTCATGGGTTTTAATTCATTGTTTTCTCTTTATTCAACCCACCCGCCCTTCAGCCACACAATATTTAATTGCCCTAAACTTACCCGCGCATCACTAATGCTGATACACTCATACACACACACACACCCCCTGGAGCAGATCACTATTCTCCATCGAGGCTAAAGTTAATAATTAGATTGAGGAGGCGGTTTGAGGAATATGTGTGTGTGGGACATAGACATACAGACAGATGGATATAGCGTGAAAGAGTGCAACTGAGTGCAACTGTTGCATGTACCAACCTGATCCTGGCTTAATGATACTCTCAACAATAAATACAAATCTAGTCAGATGATTGAAGATGCCACATTTCTTTATTTTAAAGACACAATTGGTGAGAATAGGAGTCACCCTAGGAAGTTGTTGCACTCCCTGAAACAGTTGGGATATAGTGATGAACAGAAAACAAATTGCAAAAGCTTGGGTCTTGAGGTCAATGTGGAAATCACGTTTGACAAGGAAGTGGTAGCTGACAATCCAAACTTTTTTCACAACAGTTGCCTCAAATTTGGTTGAGAAGCTACCTGGTTGCACTGGAGTGTATGGGGAGGGTCAGGTCTTGGGCTATTACTCCAAGTGATTGCCTTTTCCTTTACAGCAGTGTCTCAGGCTGAAGTTGTCGAGAGACTGTCTGAACTAAACTGCTCTAAAGGTACAGGCCTCGACAATATCCCTGACAGGTTTTTAAGAGATGGAGCTGAACTTATTGTTCCTTGTGTCACCCATTTAATCAACATCTCTATTGAGCAGGGTAGAGTCCCAACGTATGTACAAAACTAGAGTGATCCCTATCCACAAGAAGGGCAGCAAAACAGACAAGGGAAACTATAGACCTGTATTCATTTTGAGTGTGCTGTCTAAATTGCTTGAAAAAGTCACGTATGAAAGATTGAGGAATATACCATCAAGTAAAAAAATAAATACTAATAAACAAATACGAGGTATTAGGTGAACAATAGGTAAGTAAAGAAATAAAAACAACAGTAAAAAGACAGTGAAAAATAACAGTAGCGAGTCTATAACAGTAGCGTGGCTTTATAAAGGCACCAGTTAGTCGGGCTGATTGAGGTAGTATGTACATGTAGATATAGTTAGAGTGACTATGCATATATGATAAACAGAGAGTAGCAGTAGCGTAAAAGAGGGGTTGGCGGGTGGTGGGTAGCGGGTAGCGGGACACAATGCAGATAGCCCGGGTAGCCAATGTGCGGGGGCACCGGTTGGTCGGGCTAATTGAGGTATGTACATGATTGTTTAGTTAAAGTGACCATGCATATATGATAAACAGAGAGTAGCAGCAGCATAAAAGAGGGGTTGGTGATGGGGGGGCACACAATGCAAATAGTCCGGGTAGCCATTTGATTACCTGTTCAGGAGTCTTATGGCCTGGGGGTAAAAACTGTTGAGAAGCCTTTTTGTCCTAGACTTGGCACTCCGGTACCGCTTGCCATGCGGTAGTAGAGAGAACAGTCTATGGGGTCTTTGACAATTTTTAGGGCCTTCCTCTGACACTGCCTGGTATAGAGGTCCTGGATGACAGGCAGCTTAGCCTCAGTGATGTACTGGGCCGTATGCACCACCTTCTGTAGTGCCTTGCGGTTGGAGGCCGAGCAGTTGCCGTACCAGGCAGTGATGCAACCAGTCAGAATGCTCTCGATGTTGCAGCTGTAGAACCTTTTGAGGATCTGAGGACCCATGCCAAATCTTTTTAGTTTCCTGAGGGGGAATAGGCTTTGTCGTGCCCTCTTCATGACTGTATTGGTGTGTTTGGACCATTTTAGTTTGTTGGTGATGTGGACACCAAGGAACTTGAAGCTCTCAACCTGCTCCACTACAGCCCCGTCAATGAGAATGGGGGCATGCTTGGTCCTCCTTTTCTTGTAGTCCACAATCTTCTCCTTAGTCTTTGTTACGTTGAAGGATAGGTTGTTATTCTGGCACCACCTGGCCAGGTCTCTGACCTCCTCCCTAATCAGCTGTCTCGTCATTGTCGGTGATCAGGCCTACCACTGTTGTGTCGTCTGCAAACTTAATGATGGTGTTGGAGTCGTGCCTGGCCACGCAGTCGTGGGTGAACAGGGAGTACAGGAGGGGACTGAGGACGCACCCCTGAGGGGCTCCAGTGTTGAGGATCAGCGTGGCAGATGTGTTGCTACCTACCCTCACCACCTGGGGGTGGTCCGTCAGGAAGTCCAGGATCCAGTTGCAGAGGGAGATGTTTAGTCCCAGGATACTTAGCTTAGTGATGAGCTTTGAGGGTACTATGGTGTTGAACGCTGAGCTGTAGTCAATGAATAGCATTCTCACGTAGGTGTTCCTTTTGTCTAGGTGGGAAAGGGCAGTGTGGAGTGCAATAGAGATTGCATCATCTGTGGATCTGTTTGGGCGGTACGCAAATTGGAGTGGGTCTAGGGTTTCTGGGATAATGGGATAATGGTGTTGATGTGAGCCATGACTAGCCTTTCAAAGCACTTCATGGCTACGGACGTGAGTGCTACGGGTCTGTAGTCATTTAGGCAGGTTGCCTTCATGTTCTTGGGCCCAGGCACTATGGTGGTCTGCTTGAAACATGTTGGTATTACAGACTCAATCAGGGACATGTTGAAAATGTCAGTGAAGACACCTGCCAGTTGGTCAGTACATGCACACGTCCTGATAATCCGAATGGCCCCGCAGCCTTGTGAATGTTGACCTGTTTAAAGGTCTTACTCACGTCAGATACGGAGAGCGTGATCACACAGTCATCCGGAACAGCTGATGCTCTCATGCATGCCTCAGTGTTGCTTGCCTCGAAGCGAGCATAAAAGTGGTTTAGCTCATCTGGTAGGCTCGTGTCACTGGGCAGCTCGCGGCTGTGCTTCCCTTTGTAGTCTGTAATAGTTTGCAAGCCCTGCCACATAACACGAGCGTCGGAGCCTGTGTAGTATGATTCAATCTTAGGATGAAACTCTGTGTTTGTGTTTTCATACGCTGTTCCTCTTACCAAACATGTGTAAATATAAATGTACAAAAACTGTTAATTGTACAAGATACTCTCTTGACCCTTTGCCTGTTTGATGGTTCGTTGGAGGGCATAGCAGGATTTCTTATAAGCTTCCGGGTTAGAGTCCCGCACCTTTCATTTTTGCTTGTAAGCAGGAATCATGAGGATAGATTTGTGGTCGGATTTACCAAATGGAGGGCGAGGGAGAGCTTTGTACGTGTCTCTGTGTGTAGAGTACAGATGATCTAGAATTTTTTTCACTCTGGTTGCACATTTAACATGTTGATAGAAATTAGGTGGAACTGATAAGTTGATAAGTTTCCCAGCATTAAAGTCTCCGGCCACTAGGAGCGCCGCCTCTGGGTGAGCGGTTTACTGTTTGCTTATTTCCTTATACAGCTGACTGAGTGCGGTCTTAGTGCCAGCATCCGTCTGTGGTGGTAAATAGACAGCCATGAAAAGTATAGCTGAAAACTCTCTAGGCAAGTAGTGTGGTCTGCATTTTATCACAAGATACTCTACTGCAGGTGTGCAAAATCTAGAGACTTCCTTAGTATCATGCTCTACAAGTGAAAAGCCTTTGGTTTTAATTGCAGGGCCATTGACTGGGTTAAGTCCTATTCAACAAGAAGAGACTAAATGGTGTATGTTAATGGGAAACATTCAAGTGCAAAGGGGATTAGCTGTGGGACCACAGGGAGCATCCTTGGCCCTCTTCTATTCCTACTGTACATTAACAATATGAAATTAGCCTGCTCTCGTCATTTGTTTTTGTATGCTGATGACTCTGCTCCACTGGTGTCCCATGAGAACAAAGCCTCAGAAGAAGAGATCGTTAGTGCAGAGTTATCCAATATCAGTAAATGGCTTTCAGATAAGAAAATAAGAAAATGACCCGCATCTTAAAAACAGAATCCATCTTATTTGGTTCCAGAGTAAAGCTTGCAGGGTCCCCTGGTTTAAATATCAAAGTGGGCAACTCAGTGGTTACACCAAAAACCTCAGTCAGCTACCTTGAGTCTGAATTGGATAGATATCTGACTGCTGAGACTATGGGCCTAAAGCAAGTGTCAAACTCATTCCACGAAGAGATGAGTGTCTGCAGATTTTCACTCCACCCTTGTACTTAATTGATTAATTAAGGTCACTAATTAGTAAGGATCCACCCTCACCTGGTTGTCTAGGTCTTATTTGAAAGGAAAAAAATCTAATTCGCAGACACTCGGCCCTCCGTAGAATGAGTTTGACACCTGTTGTGGAAAATTAAATAAAAAATTGTTACATACATAACATGCTATCCAGTGTTTTACTGCTTAAAGAATAGTCTCGTTATATGCTAGTGTTTTTTCTAACCTGATACAAACTTGTCTTTGTGTGATTTAGTCAATAGACTGGGCGTATAGCTAAGATCCGTTTAGGTGCGACCTCAGCATGTGAGACATCCTTTGCGTTTACTATCTACAGGAAGTCATCTATGTGGAACCTTGCAGGTAGGATCACATTATAGTGTGAACTGTGACAAAACTCTGTTATCTTCTTATGGCTGCAAGGGGCAGCACCGAGTAACCTGGAAAGAGGTGGCCATTTCAAACGGCCTCCTACTCAATTCTTGCTCGTACAATATGCATATTATCATTTCTATTGGATAGAAAACACTCTCTAGTTTCTTAAACCGTTTGAATTATTTCTCTAAGTGAACCAGAACTCTTTCTGCAGCCCATTTCCTTTCCGGAAGTGAGATTTCCAAATGCGAGGTCTTTTTTCAAGAGCTTGTCTATAAAAGGGCATGTCACTTGGGACCCTAGAAACACGTCATACGCCTTCCCCTGGGTGTCATGCGGAAGTGAGAGCAGAAAGGACTTGAATATCTCGTTCTGGGATTGAATACAGCCTCTTGGAGTGAGAGGTCCGCCATAATTATTTTTTTCGAAGGCGCGAAGTTGGACCTTAAATTGCCTCCTGGAAAACCGTCGTTATAGGTGAATATAATCTCCGGCTTCGATTTTACTTGATACATGTCACAATATCATCCTAAAGTATGTTTTTTCAATATATTTTAATTATATTATTGAAATTTATTCGGGACTTTAGACGTGATGCGTTGGAAGAATTTTTTCAAGAAGGAGAGGTTAGCGTCGCACGGCCAGTGTGCTTGCTAATTCAAGAGGGAAATAGTTCGTTCTGGATCCAAACAAAGACCGTTCTGGACAATGGACCCCTTTACAACATTCTGATGGAAGATCAACAAAGATAAGGACCCAATTTGGGATGCTATTTCATATATCTGTCGAGCTGTGCTATCGCTACCGATTACTTGGAATCAATGCTGTTGTGTGTTAGCCATTGCAGTAAGCTAATACACTGCTCAAAAAAATAAAGGGAACACTTAAACAACACAATGTAACTCCAAGTCAATCACACTTCTGTGAAATCAAACTGTCCACTAAGGAAGCAACACTGATTGACAATAAATTTCACATGCTGTTGTGCAAATGGAGTAGACAAAAGGTGGAAATTATAGGCAATTAGCAAGACACCCCCAAAAAAGGAGTGATTCTGCAGGTGGTGACCACAGACCACTTCTCAGTTCCTATGCTTCCTGGCGGATGTTTTGGTCACTTTTGAATGCTGGCGGTGCTCTCACTCTAGTGGTAATATGAGACGGAGTCTACAACCCACACAAGTGGCTCAGGTAGTGCAGTTCATCCAGGATGGCACATCAATGCGAGCTGTGGCAAAAAGGTTTGCTGTGTCTGTCAGCGTAGTGTCCAGAGCATGGAGGCGCTACCAGGAGACAGGCCAGTACATCAGGAGACGTGGAAGAGGCCGTAGGAGGGCAACAACCCAGCAGCAGGACCGCTACCTCCGCCTTTGTGCAAGGAGGTGCACTGCCAGCGCCCTGCAAAATGACCTCCAGCAGGCCACAAATGTGCATGTGTCTGCTCAAACGGTTAGAAACAGACTCCATGAGGGTGGTATGAGGGCCCGACGTCCACAGGTGGGGGTTGTGCTTACAGCCCAACACCGTGCAGGACGTTTGGCATTTGCCAGAGAACACCAAGATTGGCAAAATTCGCCACTGGCGCCCTGTGCTCTTCACAGATGAAAGCAGGTTCACACTGAGCACATGAGCACATGTGACAGAGTCTGGAGACGCCGTGGAGAACGTTCTGCTGCCTGCAACATCCTCCAGCATGACCGGATTGGCGATGGGTCAGTCATGGTGTGATGTGGCATTTCTTTGTGGGGCCGCACAGCCCTCCATGTGCTCGCCAGAGGTAGCCTGACTGCCATTAGGTACCGAGATTAGATCCTCAGACCCCTTGTGAGACCATATGCTGACACATGCACATTTGTGGCCTGCTGGAGGTCATTTTGCAGGGCACTGGCAGTGCACCTCCTTGCACAAAGGCGGAGGTAGCGGTCCTGCTGCTGGGTTGTTGCCCTCCTACGGCCTCCTCCACGTCTCCTGATGTACTGGCCTGTCTCCTGGTAGCGCCTCCATGCTCTGGACACTACGCTGACAGACACAGCAAACCTTTTTGCCACAGCTCGCATTGATGTGCCATCCTGGATGAACTGCACTACCAGAGCCACTTGTGTGGGTTGTAGACTCCGTCTCATGCTACCACTAGAGTGAGAGCACCGCCAGCATTCAAAAGTGACCAAAACATCAGCCAGGAAGCATAGGAACTGAGAAGTGGTCTGTGGTCACCACCTGCAGAATCACTCCTTTTTTGGGGGTGTCTTGCTAATTGCCTATAATTTCCACCTTTTGTCTACTCCATTTGCACAACAGCATGTGAAATTTATTGTCAATCAGTGTTGCTTCCTAAGTGGACAGTTTGATTTCACAGAAGTGTGATTGACTTGGAGTTACATTGTGTTGTTTAAGTGTTCCCTTTATTTTTTTGAGCAGTGTATAACGCTATATTGTGTTTTCGCTGTAAAACACTTAAAAAATCGGAAATATTATCTTTATTCACAAGATCTTTGTCTTTCATTTTGCTATACACCATATATTTTTCTGAAATGTTTTATGATGAGTAATTAGGTAGTTGACGTTGGTGTCTGTATTTACTCTGGCTACTCCCGTGCTATTTCTGACTGTAGCTATGATGGTAGCATCAATGTAAAACTGATTTATAGCTCAAATATGCACATTTTTCGAACAAAATATAGATTTATTGTGTAACATGTTATAGGACTGTCATCTGAGGAAGTTGTTTCTAGGTTTGTTTGGTTGGATCTTGGTTAGTTAGGTTGGCTTTGTGCATGCTACCTGTGCTGTGAAAAATGTCTGTCCGCTTTTGTATTTGGTGGTGAACTAACATAAATATACGTGGTGTTTTTGCTGTAAAACATTTTATAAATCGGACATGTTGGCTGGATTAACAAGATGTTTATCTTTCAAATGCTGTATTGGACTTGTTAATGTGTGAAAGTTAAATATTAAAAAAAAATAGATTTTGAATTTCGCGCCCTGTACCTGAGCTGGATGTTGTCATAAGTGTACCGGTGTCGGGCTGCAGCCATAACAGGTTATACTGTTGAGCCCTCGTGCTATCAACCTCGGGCTCTTAATCTGCACAGACAAACCAATCGCCTTTTACACTATATTCCGCCCCTGTTTCCACACATCTGCTAATCTGCCACATAGTCAAAAGAGGTTGTACTTTTTCTATAAAAGCAGAGAACCGTCCGTATAAGGGCACAAGGCGAGACCCAGATGCAGACACGGGACGCAGATGGTTTGAGTCTTTGTTATTTATTTTGTTATTTATTATATCCAAAAGGGGTAGGCAAGAGAATGGTCGTGGACAGGCAAAAGTCAAAACCAGTTCTGAGTTGAGGAGGTACAGTGTGGCAGGCAGGCTCGAGGTCAGGGCAGGCAGAATGGTCAGGCAGGCGGGTCCAGAAAACAGGCAAGGGTAAAACACAGGAGGACTAGTGAAAGAGAATAGAAAAGGCAGGAGCACGGGAAAAACACGCTGGTTGACTTGGAACATACAAGACAAACTGGCACAGAGAGACAGGAAACACAGGGATATATGCACCAGGGATAACAAGTGACACCTGGAGGGGGTGGAGACAATAACAAGGACAGGTGAAACTGATCAGGGTGTGACAACCCGACTATGTTTGTTAAGCTTTCAACTCTGAACCATTCCTGGCGATGGTGGATTGCATCATTTTTGCAAATCTAATAATTTTGTTGTTTTAAGAATCTGCAGTCTCTCTTGCTATAGAATTTCTCTGACACACATTTTAAGAAAGATAAACCACATAATGACATTCCTAGCTCTGACCTTAAAATATCTAGAGCTGCCGCTTTCAAGAAATCCCGCTATGCCCTCTGACGAACCATCAAACAGGCAACTCATCAATACAGGACTAAGATTGAATCGTACTACACCGGCTCCGATGCTCGTCGGATGTGGCAGGGCTTCCAAACTATTACGTACAACAAAGGGAAGCACAGCCGCGAGCTGCCCAGTGGCACGAGCCTACCAGACGAGCTAAATCCCTTCTACAGTGGCAAGAAAAAGTATGTGAACCCTTTGGAATTACCTGTATTTCTGCATAAATTGGTCATCAAATTTGATCTGAACTTCATCTAAGTCACACCAATAGACAGACATAGTGTACATAAACTAGTAACACACAAATTATTGCATTTTTCTTGTCTATATTGAATACATAATTTAAACATTCACAGTGTAGGTTGGAAAAAGTATGTGAACCCCTAGGCTAAGGACTTCTCCAAAAGCTAATTGGAGTCAGGAGTCAGCTCACCTGGAGTCCAATCAATGAGACGAGATTGGAGATGTTGGTTAGAGCTGCCTTGCCCTATAAAAAGCACACAAAAAAATGGTTTGCTATTCACAAGAAGCATTGCCTGATGTGAACCATGCCTCGAACAAAAGAGATCTCAGAAGACCTAAGATAAAGAATTGTTGACTTGCATGAAGCTGGAAAGGGTTACAAAAGCATCTCTAAAAGCCTTGATGTTCATCAGTCCACGGTAATACAAATTGTCTATAAATGGAGAGAAAGTTCAGCAGTGTTGATACTCTCCCTAAGAGTGTCCGTCCTGCAAAGATGACTGCAAGAACACAACGCAGAAACAGTTTTGTAAAGAGGAATGGTCGAAAATTCATCCTAACCATTGTGCAGGTCTGATCCACAACTACGGAAAATGTTTGGTTGAGGTTATCGCTGCCAAAGGAGGGTCAACCAGTTATTAAATCCAAGGGTTCACATACTTTTCCCACCCTGCACTGTGAATGTTTACACAGTGTGTTCAATAAAGACATATAATTGTTTGTGTGTTATTAGTATAAGTAGACTGTGTTTGTCTATTGTTGTGACCTAGATGCAGATCAGATCAAATGTTATGACCAATTTATGCAGAAATCCAGGTATTTCCAAAGGGTTCACATACCTTTTCTTGCCACTGTATGCACGCTTCGAGGCAAGCAACACTGAAGCATGCATGAAAGCGTCAGCTGTTCCGGACGACTGTGTGATCACACTCTCCGTAGCCGATATGAGTAAGACCTTTAAACAGCTCAACATTCACAGAGCAGCAGGGCCAGACGGATTACCAGGACGTATACTCTGAGCATTCGCTAACCAACTGGCAAGTGTCTTCACTGACATTTTCAACTTGTCCCTGATCGAGTCTGTAATACCAACATGTTTCAAGCAGATCACCATAGTGCCTGTGCCCTAGAACATGAAGGCAACCTGCCTAAATGACTACAGACCCGTAGCACTCACGTCCGTAGCCATGAAGTGCTTTGAAAGGCTGGTCATGGCTCACATCAACACAATTATCCCAGAAACTCTAGACCCACTCCAATTTGCATACCGCCCCAACAGATCCACAGATGATGCAATCTCTAATCATCAAATCAATCATTTGCACTCCACACTGCCCTTTCCCACCTGGACAAAAGGAACACCTACGTGAGAATGCTATTCATTGATTACAGCTCAGCGTTCAACACCATAGCACCCTCAAAGCTCATCACTAAGCTAAGGACCCTTGGACTAAACACCTCCCTCTTCAACTGGATCCTGGACTTCCTGACGGGCCACCCCCAGGTGGTAAGGGTAGGTAGCAACACATCTGCCGCACTGATCCTCAACACAGGGGCCCCTCAGGGGTAAGTGCTTAGTCCCCTCCTGTACTCCCTGTTCACCCATGACTGCATGGCGAAGAATGACTCCAACACCATCATTAAGTTTGCCGACTGCACAATAGTGCCTGATCACTGACAACGAGGAGACAGCCTATCGGGAGGAGGTCAGAGACCTGGCAGTGTGGTGCCAGGATAACAACCTCTCCCTCAACATGATCAAGACAAAGGAGATGATTGTGGACTACAGAAAAAGGAGGACCGAACACACCCCCATTCTCATTGACGGGGCTGTAGTGGAGCAGGTTGAGAGCTTCAAGTTTCTTGGTGGCCACATCACCAACAAACTATCATGGTCCAAACACACCACGGCAGTCGTGAAGAGTGCACGACAAAGCCTGTTCCCCCTCAGGAGACTGAAAAGATTTGGCATGGGTCCTCAGATCTTCAAATTCTACAACTGCACCATCGAGAGCATTCTGACTCGGTGCCCCCACACATTGACTCTGTACCGGAAGCCTCTGTACTGGAACCCCCTGTATATAGCCTCGCTGCTCTTATTTTATTGTTTCTCCTTAATTATTTGTTATATTTCTATTTGTATTTATTTTTTCTTAACTGCATTGTTGTTTAAAGGCTTGTAAGTAAGCATTTCACTGTTGTATTCGGCGCATGTGACTATTTTCTGAAAACATGTTTTTGCTTTGTCATTATGAGGTATTGTGTGTAGATTGATGAGGAGAAAAAAATATTTATTCAATTTTAGAATAAGGCTGGAAATGTAACAAAATATGGGAAAAGTCAAGGGGTCTGAATACTTCCTGAATCCACTGTATCTACTGTAGGAATTGAAGGATAGAGGCTAGCTGTGTGTGTGTGTGTGTCTCTCTCCCCTGGCTTTCCTTGCCCTGGGATAGGTATGTGTGTGTATGATATCTAATATCATGTGTAATGTGTCTGTGTTAGCTTGCAGGTACAGGAGTGCTGGCTATAGGGTTGTGGTTGAGGTTTGACCCAAAGACCAGAGGGCTGTTTGAAGGAGCAGAATCTCCCCATATCTTCTTCACAGGTAACTCACACACTCACACATTTACCCACTCGCACACACACAAGCATGCACACACATACATGATCAAATATCACTGCAGGTGCTCTGGTGGTGTGTGTGTGTGTGTGTGTGTGTGTGTTTGTGTGTAGGTGTGTATATCCTCATAATTGCAGGGTCATTAATGATGGTTGTTGGGTTCCTGGGATGCTGTGGAGCGATTCAGGAGTCACCGTGTATGCTGGGGCTGGTGAGTTAACCTCTATACCTCCTCTCCTCTCCTATCCTCTCCTGTCTTCTCCTCTCCTGTCCTGTCTTCTCTCCTCTCCTGTCCTGTCCTCCCCTCTTTATCTTTCTCTTTGTAGTCAGTTGGACTGTTGACTGTTGGGGCTGATAGTCTGATACTCTGTGACTTCAGTATATCACTGGTTACAGAACAGATTCATGGCCAGATCTCGTTCTCTCTGTCTCTCTCTTTTTTTCGCTCTCTTTCGATTTCTAATCCTCTTTTACAAAATCCCTCCTCAGCAGTGGTTTGTGTCAGGGGGCACATACACACACAAAAGTTATATGCGTATCTCTCTCTTGCAGTTCTTCTTCTTTCTCCTCATCATATTCGCCATCGAGGTCGCCGCTGGAATCTGGGGGTTCTCCAACCAAAGCAAGGTGCCAAAACATGTTACATCCCCCGTTCTGTGTAACATTAAATCCCTTACCCTGTTCTTCTCTTTGTTACATTAAAACCCTTTCCCTACGTTTTGTCACATTGCAACCCTTCCTCTACAGGTGGTTGATGACATCACTCAGTTCTACTTGGAGACATATCAGAACTACCAGAACACTTCACAGGACACACTGAGAGAGACACTCCGTCTCATACAGACTGGGGTAATCATGTAGTTAATGTGTTTGCTTGTGTGTGTATTGTCTAGGGGGTTGGGAGCAGAAACAAATACCTTCCACATAAAAACAGTTGGACAAATAAGGTACCATTCTATTCTACCCTGTGTGTGTTACAGTTGGACTGCTGCGGACCAACAGGTTCCTTTGTGGACTTTGCCAAAGATACCTGTCCCCCAAGAGATGGGCTGGATAGCCTCATCACCAAGGTAACACCCTGATCTGTGATTGTGTTTGTGGTCAGGTGTTCCTCCTTCCACTTTGTGTAATGTCTACAGCCCCTTGATGGATATATATATGTGTGTGTGTGTGTGTGTGTGTGTGTGTGTGTGTGTGTGTGTGTGTGTGTGTGTGTGTGTGTGTGTGTGTGTGTGTGTGTGTGTGTGTGTGTGTGTGTGTGTGTGTGTGTGTGTGTGTGTGTGTGTTGCAGAGCTGTCCTGATGCTATAGATGAAGTGTTTGACTCTAAGCTGCACGTCATAGGAGGAGTGGGCATCGCTATTGGAGTCATCATGGTAAGACACACACACACACACAGCGAAACGGAAGACCATGTTAGCCCACAATGCCCTATTACTGACATACAGATAGAAAGGCTGACGGACAACCTCCCTACAATAGAGAACGCTTAATTTATTCTGCATTTCCCATTCTATTCCCCAGGTGTTTGGGATGATCTTTAGCATGCTGCTCTGCTGTGCCATCAGGAAGTCACGGGAGATCGTCTGATGATGTTATCATTACCATGACGATGCCTTTTAATGTTGCATGATGTCATTCCTAGTTACATGACTTTTGTTTACTTGTTGAGAAAGGTCGGCCTGAGAGCTAGCAGCTGCCAACGAGTACTTTAGATCCCCTAACCTCTGTAACAAGGATCTGCTACACCTGGTGATCGAGGGGATCAGCCTGAGGACGGTGCTGCGCAGAATCACCCTGTATCCTAAACATCTACTCATGAAGTGATCTAGGTTAGCAAATCTGTGCAGTGCCTTTCTCAGGCTGATCCTCTCTAACATGGAATCTGTCCAGTGCTCAGGTCGACACTCCTAAACCATCATGGTGATGTCACTGTTCACTGATTGGCCCTGTGAGAAACTAGTTCAGGAAGTGAAATAAACATAACACATTTGTGATTTATGATGAATTAAGAGATCTATGAATAGTAGTCTAGAGGTGTCATAAAAAAAACACAACTGCTCAATGATTTAAATTAAACTATTGATGAAATAATGGCATGACGATGTAAGCAAAATATATTCTATTAATGATTGTAATAATATTGTACTGTGATCACATTTCTACCAAAATAACATCGGAAGGACCAGGGGTGGCCCTAAGACAACTCGCTATAGCAAAGCGACTCAAACTATACCGTTCCTTAGCCAGGGCCAATTAAATCATCACATTGTGACAAGTTCCCAATGATATTGCAGGCTGTGGTCTGTGGTGAGCTTATTTCTCCCGTTCTTTGAAATAGAGGGGCAGCTTGGTCGCTCCAGTAGAGTACAAGAACCCCTCTTTCTCTTGATCTCTCTCTCTCCCTCTCACACTCTCTCTCCTTCTTACTCTCTCGCTCTACCCAATTTGAAAACGCCTTGAAGTCTCTGACTCTTTTTATAAAGTTGATTTTTATTTGTGACCAAGTTTTTGGTGAGTTGTAGTCAGTTTTACAGTATATTTAGATCTATGTTAGATTACAGTGACTTTTATAACATCTATGCCATTTCACACTGGTCTGGTTGGTTGATGCACCAAAACAAATGAGCCAAATAAACTGTAACCTCTGATCCTAATTCTGGTCTTGTGTGTGACTGAGAGAGTAAAACATGTCTGTCAGCTTTCACAGCTTCCTGCTACTGTGGAAAATAACAACCTGATCTCATTAGCCTCTCCTTCTTTTATCTCTCTCTCTCTCTCTGTAATGAGTTACACGCACACACATATACACATCTAAGTCCTCTTTTGGAAAGGTACAGAGCAGCGTCACAAGCTACACCTCACACACACCTTGCAATGATATTGTGTGTGTGTAGTTAGAGTTTAACTTGAGTGTTTAGTTCAGATCCATGTGGTTGGCTGAACCTCAGCCTTGGTAACAGTTGTTAGGGCTGGAACCGGTAAGACAGTTGGGCGTCAGCCTCCACACCCTTATAAAAGACCACACAGCGGTGTGTGTGTGTGTGTGTGTGTGTGTGCGTGCGTGCGCATTAAACCTAACCATAGGGTGGTAATACAGTGTACTTACAAATGTCTGCACAAGAGTGAAGGTTTCCTGCGAGAGAGTAATGGTTAATGTGATTGGATGTTCATTATTTGACTAGGCTACCTGTATTTAACGTTGTGTTGTTATTTTACTGAACAATAGATGGTTGAATTTTATTTTTGGCAGTGAAACGAAGCTACTCAGGATAGAAAAACCTCATCCAAATGTATAGCCCCGTTGGAAAATATAAATGTGCTGTTTGAAAATGTGAAGAGAAAAAACATGTAATTTTTAAATGTATTTTTAAAAATGTGAATCACATTTTTATTTGACGTACCCCCAACGGCATTGCGCGTACCCCTGGGGAATGCCAGTTTGTGAATACCTGCTTTGGAACAATAACATCTTCAGCTTTCTAATTGTGCATGTATGTTGCAATATCACACTCACAGCAACACTTAAAGACATAATCAAAACATGTCCAGATGGTTGAGACAGATGCGTTTCATGTGTGTGTGTGTGGCCATAATCTCAGTTTTAGGCTGCTCTTAGGCTATGTTTTGGAAACCATTTTCACAACAGATACTGTACATAGGCCTATTGACCTTTCATGGACACTGCCTGACATTGCATGTGGTCTTAATAAAACGAATACACTCATGTTTGTGTCTTTACTGTGATAGAACTGACCCATTCAAGTGTTCTGTATTTAGGAACAGAATAATCATCAGGATTTAATTGAAGAACGCACAGTCAACTTTGACAGTAAATAGCTTTTATTGTGCTAATGTCAAATCAACAATGGTGGACCAATACATATAATTACATATAACTAATTTAGTCGGAACTCTTTGGAACAATAACATCTTCAGCTTTCTAATTGTGCATGTAGGTTGCAATATCACACTCACAGCAACACTTAAAGACATAATCAAAACATGTCCAGATGGCTGAGATACGTTTTGTGTGTGTGAGAGAGAGAGAGAGAAACATTGAGCTTTTCTCTCAGAGATGTCCCCAAAAAGGGAAGACAAGATACAGAGGAGGGTATTGTTTGAAATTAATCAACAATCCTATAGAGATTATTAAGATCAGTCAATTAAATCACAGTTGATAATGAGAATGTATTGATGGAACTTTAATGCAAGTACATTTGCATGGTGCCTCACTAAAATTTTATTTTCATCCAATTTGATCTATCAAATACTTACACTTTAAGCAATGGACCGTCATGGTCTGAGGCTGGAGGCTGCTTTGTCTAGTCATTAGGTTTATAATACTGTTATACAGTATGTTTCTTTAGCTATCTGCAACATTTACAGACTCTCTTTACTTTTCCAATTGTATAAGCTACTGGACTCTTCATTACCACACAGTCTCACACAGGTGCAGTAGGGAAAGTTTGCCTGGTGGCCGTTCTGGGCTGTAATCCTACAGAGGCTCTGCCTGCTAGTCTTTGTGCCGGATTGTTTGCTGTGGTTACTTTTTTAGGGGTGCGTGTCTGCACCACGGGTTTCTTTTCTCACGGCAGTTGTACCGTTTTGGAAGGTGGTTAGGAGTAGAGATTTCTCCTCCGTGTGTAGCGTTTATTTCCCTGTGTGTGGCAACCTCGTTTGGGTGTGTTTCTCCCCATGTTGTAGTTGAGTTGGGACTACTGAATAAACGATTGTGCCACTGGGACTTCCTTGCTCTCCTGCTCCTGATTTCTGCACCTCCCTCCTTCTAGGAGGCACGTAACAACAAGACATCACATTTCATAACACTTTACCCAATACATTTAGCGTGTTCTTTCAGGTCACTACTCCACTATCACATATTTACAATACAACATCCATGTGTACATGTGTGTAGAGTGCATGTCTTATCATGTGTTTATTCAACAGATGGTTCTAAACCTGAATTCTGAATGGTTTAAACCGCATTCCAGTCGGTGTCTATTCCACAAGTTACCACCGGCTAAATCTATTACATTAAAATGCCTATTTACTCTGTTCCATCTGACAGCGTAATCCACTGTCTCATCAGCCCAGCCAGGCACTTTATAAACTTGATCTCCACTATAAAAAGTATCTAGACATTCTCACATTTATTTTAGACTAACATTTAGTTTTCAACTGCAGAGATTTGTATAAACCTTGCTGTCTGTCTCTCTGACATTTGCAACATTGTTTCAATATTAAGTTGATCTCCAGCTGTCCCATAGTAATGAACATGTCAAGAGTCGAGACGAGACAGACAGGCAGCGTTTCTCAGCCAGTCGAAACCATCAATCAGCTGGCATAATCTTTCTGGATATATACAAAGAAATGTAAATTTAATAAAGGTAAAACAAGGTAAAAAGTGCAGCTAGTTTGCAGTGTTTCCAGCTTCAGTTTGAAGTGAATGTGTTAGCTGTGTTGTTGGCTAGCTCCTCTGAACAACAGTGTTGCGCCTCATTAGCTGAATGTTATGGATAAATCCTAATAAATGTCACGAGAAAACAGCTTAAACAAATGCAAATGCAGGTGGTGATAATGCCATCGATGCCAGTGTTTGGAGGATATATTTGCACGGTTTGACAACTTGTCTCGGGCCTAACAACACCTGTGCCAATATATCCTCCAAACACCGTCTTCTCGGGCATTATCACTTAAATGTATGTCTGTGCCTGTGTGCGTCTCTTCACAGTCCTTGCTGTTCCATAAGGTGTATTCTGTTTTTTAAATCTGATTCTACTGCTTGCATCAGTCACCCGATGTGAAATAGAGTTCCATGTAGCCATGGCTCTATGTGGTACTGTGCACCTCCATAGCCTGTTCTTGACTTGCGGATTGTGAAGAGACTTTTGGTGGCATTTCTTATGTGGGGTATGCATGGGTGTCCAAGCTGTTTGCTAGTAGTTTAAACAGACACCTCGATTCATTCAGCATGTCAACACTTCTTACAAAAACAAGTAGTGAAGACGTAAGTCTCTCCTCCACTTTAAGCCATGAGAGATTTACATATTCATGTTAGCTCTCCTTGTACATTTAAGGGCCAGCCGTGCTGCCCTCTTCTGAGCCAATTGTAATTTCTCTAGGTCTACCTTTGTGGCACCTGACCACACGACTGAACAGCAGTCCAGGTACGACTAAACTAGAGCCTGTAGGCCAGCGGCATCAAATCAAATCCAATTTTATTGGTCACATACACGTGTTTAACAGATGTTATTGCGAGTGTAGCGAAATGCTTGTGCTTCTAGTTCCGACAGTGCAGCAATATCTAACAAGTAATATCTAAGAATTTCATACCTAATACACACAATCTATGTAAAGGAATAGAATAAGAATATATAAATATGTAGATAAGCAATGTCAGAGTGGCATAGGCAAGATGCAATATATAGAATAGAATACAGTATTAACATATGTCGATGAGTAATGCAAGATATATAAACATTATTAAAGTGACATTATTAAAGTAACTGGTGGTCCATTTATTAAAGTGGCCAAGGATTTCAAGCCTGTATGTAAGTAGCAGTCTCTCTGTGTTAGTGATGGCTGTTTAACAGTCAGATGGCCTTGATATAGAAGCTGTTTTTTCATCTCTCGGTCCCAGCTTTGATGCACCTGTACTGACCTCACCTTCTGGATGATAACGGGGTGAACAGGCAGTGGCTTGCGTGGTTGTTGTCCTTGAAGATCTTTTTAGCCTTCCTGTGACATCGGGTGCTGTAGATGTCCTGGAGGGCAGGTAGTTTGCCACGGTGATGCGTTGTGCAGACCTCACCACCCTCTGGAGAACCCTGCGGTTGTGGGCGGTGCAGTTGCCGTACCAGGTGGTGATACAGCCCGATAGGATGCTCTCAATTGTGCATCTGTAAAAGTTTGTGAAGGTTTTAGGTGACAAGCCAAATTTCTTCAGCGTCCTGAGGTTGAAAAGGCGCTGTTGCGCCGTCTTCACCACACTGTCTGTGTGGGTGGACCATTTCAGTTTGTCAGTGATTTGTACACCAAGGAACTTAAAACTTTCCACCTTCTCCATTGCTGTCCCGTCAATGTGGATAGGGGGGTGCTCCCTTTGTTGTTTCCTGAAGTCCACAATCATCTCCTTTGTTTTGTTGATGTTGAGTGAGAGGATATTTTCCTGACACCACACTCTGAGTGCCCTCACCTCCTCCCTGTAGGCTGTCTTGTCATTGTTGGTAATCAAGCCTACTACAGTACTGTTGTGTCGTCTGCAAAGTTGATGATTGAGCTGGAGGCATGCATGGCCAAGCAGTCATGGGTGAACAGGGAGTAAAAGAGGGGCTGAGCAGGCACCCTTGTGGGGCCCCAGTGTTGAGGATCAGCGAAGTGGAGATGTTGTTTCCTACCTTCACCACCTGGGGGCGGCCCGTCAGGAAGTCCAGGACCCAATTGCACAGGGCGGGGTTGAGACCCAGGGCCTCAAGCTTAATGATGAGCTTGAAGGGTACTATGGTGTTGAATGCTGAGCCATAGTCAATGAACAGCATTCTTACATAGGTATTCTTCTTGTCCAGTTGGGATAGGGCAGTGTGCAGTGTGATGGCCATTGCATTGTCTGTGGACCTATTGGGGGGTTAAGCAAATTGAAGTGGGTCTAGGGTGACAGGTAAGGTGGAGGTGATATGATCCTAGACTAGTCTCTCAAAGCACTTCATGATAACAGAAGTGAGTGCTACGGGGCGATAGTCATTTAGTTCAGTTACCTTTGCTTTCTTGGTTACAGGAACAATGGTGGCCATCTTAAAGCATGTGGGGACAGCAGACTGGGATGTGGAGAGATTGAATATGTCCGTAAACACAACAGTCAGCTGGTCTGTGCATGCTCTGAGGACGCAACTAGGGATGCCGTCTGGACCGGCAGCATTGCAAGGGTTAACACGTTTAAATGTCTTACTCACGTCGGCCACGGAGAAGGAGAGTCCACTGTCCTTAGTAGCTGGCCAAGTCGGTGGCACTGTGTTATCCTCAAAGCGGGCAAAGAACGTGTTTAGCTTGTCTGGTGTCCGCGACGTGGTTGGTTTTCCTTTTGTATTTCGTGATTGTCTGTAGACCCCACTTGCGACTCCACTTTGCCTTGATACTGACGTTTTGCCTGTTTGATTGCCTTGCGAAAGGATTGACTACTCTGTTTGTATTCTGCCACCTTGCCATGGTTAAATGTGGTGGTTCGTGCCTTCAGTTTTGCGCGAATGCTGCCATCTATCCATGGCTTCTGGTTAGGTTTTAATAATCACAGTGGGTACAAAATCTCCTATACACTTCTTGATAAACTCAGTACAGGAGAGCCAAGTCTAGGACCAAAAGGCTCCTTAACAGCTTCTACCCCCAAGCCATAAGACTGCTGAACAATTAATCAAATGGCCACTGGACTATTTACATTGACCTTCCCCTTCCATTTGTTTTGTACACTGCTGCTACTCGCTGTTTATTATCTATGCATAGTCACTACCTACATATGCAAATTACCTCAACTAACCTGTACCCTGACTCGGTACCGGTACCCCCTGTATATAACCTCGTTATTGTTATTTCATTGTGTTACTTTTTATAATTTTTTACTTTATTTTATTTTGTAAATATTTTCTTAACTCTTCTTGAACTGCACTGTTGGTTAATGGCTTGTAAGTAAGCACTTCACGGTAAGGTCTACACTTGTTGTATTCGGCGCAAGTGACAAATAAAGTTTGATTTCATTTGTACATATCCATATTATTCTCAGAAGCTACCCAATCAAAACAATCTTGAAGTGCGGATTCTGATTGCTCAGACCAACGTTGAATAGTTCTTAGCATGGGTATTTCCTGTTTAAGTTTCTGCCTATAGAAAGAGAGGAGCAAAATGGAGTCGTGATCAGATTTTCCGAAAGGAGGGCGAGGGAGGGCCTTGTATGCATCCCGGAAGTTAGAGTAACAATGGTCCAGTGTTTTTCCAGCACGAGTGCTGCAGTTGATATGCTGATAGAATTTAGGTAGCCTTTTCCTCAAATTTGCTCTGTTAAAATCAAAAATAACAATAAATGCAGCCTCGGGATATATGGCTTCCAGTTTCATGTCATTAGTATAGATTGAAAAAAGTAAGGGGCACCCTCTGTGTTCTGTTAGACAGGTAACTTTTTATCCACGATATAGCAGGGGGAGTAACGCCATAGCACATACATTTTTCCATCAGCAGACTATGATCGATAATGTCGAAAGCCACACTGAAGTCTAACAAAACATCTCCCACAATCTTTTTATCTTCAAAGCCAATCATCAGTCATTTGTGGAAAAGCCATGCTTGTTAAATGCCCTTCCCTATAAGCATGCTGAAAGTCTGTTGTCAATTTGGTTACAGTAAAATAGCATTGTATCTGGTCAAACACAATTTTTCCCAAAAGTTTACAAAGGATTGGTAACAGGCTGATTGGTCGGCTATTTGAGCCAGTAAAGGGGTCTTTACTATTCTTGGGTAGCGGAATTACTTTTGCTTCTCTCCAAGCTTGAGGGCACACACTTTCTGGTAGGCTTAGATAGAAGATATGGCAAATAGGAGTGGCAATATCATTAGCTAATTTCCTCAGTCATTTTCTATTGAAGTTGTCAGACCCCTGTGATAGACAACAATAATTATTTAACTTCTTCCACACTCACTTTACGGAATTCAAAATTACAATTTTAATTTAAGGTGCTCCAAAGCTTTTTACTGTAATTCTTAAATTAAATTATCTTTGTTTCATAGTATAGTTTCTTCTTCTTTTTATTCAGTTTAGTCTCATGATTTCTCAAATTGCAGTACGTTTGCCAACTGGTTGTGAAGCCAGAGTTATTTGCCATTCCTATTTCTCATCCCTCTCTTGGTGGTCTATAGCAGCTTCCCACCAGAATGGGCTTTGGGTGAGGCAGACTAACCTGTGGCCATACCAATACAACAGTATTTAACATGAGATCCTCTCTAAGCATTACAGGAAAGTGATTCTGAATATAAAACGGCCACACCTTCACCTTTGGCATTTCTGTATTTTCTGTAGATGTTATACCATGTATTGCTACCACTGTATCATCAAAGCTATTTTCTAAGTGAGTTTCAGAGATTTTCAGAATATGAACGTTTCCAGCAAATTATTGATTTTATGAACCTTGTTTTTAATGTGGGCTATTTGCAACACTTTTCTGGGATTCTTGATTGTTTTAATTGCTTTACTGGGGAAACTTAGCAGAAGTAGACATGCTCATGTTATTTATGTTAGTGTAGGGTGAGCTGCACACAGTGGATGTCCTACTAGGCCACTTCACCTCAGTGCTAGCAGTATAACTTTGGTTCATAGGCACATGATTACTGCATACAATAGCTGTAGGATCAGCAAAGGCCTTCAAGTCAGTTAGAGGGACATAAATTAGGTTACTTACATTGTATCTTACAATGCCCCTGGGATAATGTACATTTTCTGAAGCATTATGGCAACTCAGCGACACAATGGTAGGGGTTAACTGAGTTGGGCTTGGGTCATTGATAAGTCATTGTCTCAATGCAGCCTTATAATGCTGTGAAATGATCCAGGAACCCAAATGATTTTGGTGGATCCCATCCTCCTTATAAAACAAGCTTAGTTTCCAGAATGTATTAACATTTTAAAATAATGTTACACCCACAGAGCTGCAATGGTCTCGTAGCCAGTTATGGAGGGCTAAATCTCTGCTGAAATATTCAACGCCACAATTTAGGGTGGGCACAGGGCCAGATATTATGAGGTCTTTGTTGGTGTCAAGCAGAGACCCAATCAGTTCTTTAAAATACATCTTCAGCTGTTCTTAGCTGCCCTTCATAATGTAATTGAATCCCACATGAACTTTGACAGACTCAATTTCCTGATGCAGGTTAGAAATGTTTGGGAGCAGCTTATTGATGTTTCTGTACTCTTGCTCCTGGATAGCACAACGTCTTTGCTCCAGGGACTGAGATATTTCTCACCATCAAACTGCCCAATACAACGTTCGGAGAAGAGGATGAAAAAATGTGCCCTTTCCAATCCCTCACACAATTCGTTGAACCTTTCACGAGCCCACGAGAAGCAGGATACTATACACCCACTACTCCTGGCAATAGGTTCAGATCTCTCCCTGCAGGCAGTGCCCCGTGAGATCCGGAGAGAGGGAAAGGAGTCGAACTTGATGACGAAGCCGCTGCTGGAGTCAGCATAGTTGGAGTCAGCACAGCCATCGCAGACACATGCAATCCCAGCAAAGAAGGCATAGGTAAACCAGGCACCAGTGCGGCGAAGTTATTCCTTATGTCAATCTGCTTCAAACCACTTGCAGACACATCAGTCTGTTTAGCAGCATGCCACTACCTTCGGTTTCCATGAGTTGTGACATGGGACGAGCGTTGATTTGAACAATAAACACAGCTTCTACAGCGCTATAAACGTTTGTTAGCTATTCCAGACAAAGCGGGCTCTATTGCAACCTAGCTAGCTGGCTAGTGGGTAGCAGGTGTTGACACAAACACTTATGTGTACAACAGGCTGAACCAACAGGTCGAGGCGCAGGAGGTATCCAAATTTGTGACGAGTTAAAAACTATTTAATGAAAATTAAAACTATTCCAACAACAGACCGAGTGAAACAGTACACTGATCTGTTGCACGCTCTGATGACGTCTGTGTTGGGCGCAATTATTGACTGCAATCAGAAACATATTGTCCATAAACGTTCCTGCAGAAATGACGCACACACCTCCTGTCATTGCTGACAGGTGTCCTGATAGCCTGCCACCTGATCTACACCCTGTGTGTGAGCTCCAGTGAGGTGGTCCACTACGTGTGTATCAAACGTCCCCGCTTCATCCAGACCCCCTCAGCATGTGCCATGGGCCCATTTCACCCTGCTGCAGTACCTGCACCATCAAGTCCTCCTCTTCCACGGCCAGGAGGCCTGCACACTTGTCATTCACCCAAGGTCTCTGTTTTGTGTAATTATTTTGACAACACTTTATTTTTTTGTGTTTTTAGTTTTTGTATTACTTTCTCTGTGGTTGTCTGAGGTTTTGACTTTGGGGCCAATAGGAAGAACCCTTATGGGTTCTTCATTTTTTCTAGGCTACCTGGGGCGGCAGGTAGCCTAGTGGTTAGAGCATTGGGCTGATGACTGAACACATGACTGAACGTTTTCTAAATTGAATCCCTTTTTATTTTATTTTATTATATTTCACCTTTATTTAACCAGGTAGGCCAGTTGAGAACAAGTTCTTATATTTACAACTGTGACCTGGCCAAGATAAAGCAAAGCAGTGCGACACAAACAACACAGAGTTACACATGTGATAAACAAACGTACAGTCACTAACACAATAGAGAAGTCTATATACAGTGTGTGAAAATGTAAGGCAATAAATAGGCCAAAGTGGTGAAATAATTACAATTTAGCAATTAAACACTGGAGTGATAGATGTGCATAAGATGAATGTGCAAGTAGAGATACTGGGGTGCAAAGGAGCAAAAAATGACCAGTGAAATATACCTGTTGGAGTGCGTGCTACGGGTGGGTGCTGCTATGGTGAGCAGTGAGTTGAGATAAGGCGGGGCTTTACTCAGCAAAGACTTATAGATGACCTGGAGCCAGTTGGTTTGGCGATGAATATGAAGCGAGGGCCAGCCAATTAGAGCAAACAGGTCGCAGTGGTGGGTAGTATATGGGGCTTTGGTGACAAAACGGATGGCACTGTGATAGACTACATCCAATTTGCTGAGTAGAGTGTTGGAGGCTATTTTGTAAATGACATCGCCGAAGTCAAGGATCAGTAGGATGGTCAGTTTTACGAGGGTATGTTTGGCAGCATGAGTGAAGGATGCTTTGTTGCAAAATAGGAAGCCGGTTCTAGATTTAATTTTGGATTGGAGATGGTTAATGTGAGTCTGGAAGGAGAGTTTACAGTCTAACCAGACACCTAGGTATTTGTAGTTGTCCACATATACTAAGTCAGAACCATCCAGAGTAGTGATGCTAGACGGCGAGTTGAAGAGCATGCATTTAGTTTTACTTGCATTTAAGAGCAGTTGGAGGCCACGGAAGGAGTTTTGTATGGCATTGAAGCTCGTCTGAAGGTTTGTTAACACAGTGTCCAAAGAAGGACCGGTAGTGTACAGAATGGTGTCGCCTGCATAGAGGTGGATCAGAGAATCACCAGCAGCAAGAGCGACATCATTGATCTATACAGAGAAAAGAGTCGGCCCGAGAATTGAACCCTGTGGCACCCCCATAGAGTTTGCCAGAGGTCTGGACAACAGGCCCTCCAATTTGAAACACTGAACTCTATCTGAGTAGTAGTTGGTGAAACAGGTGAGGCAGTCATTTGAGAAACCAAGGCTGTTGAGTCGGCCAATAAGAATACAGTGATTGACAAAGTCGAAAGCCTTGGCCAGGTCGATGAAGACGGCTGCACAGTATTATCTTTTATCGTTGGCGGATATGATATCGTTTAAGACCTTGAGCGTGGCTGAGGTGGACCCATGAACAGCTCGGAAACCAGATTGCATAGGGGAGAAGGTACAGTGGGATTCGAAATGGTCGGTGATCTGTTGGTTAACTTCTTGGCTTTCGAAGACTGTAGAAAGGCAGGGTAGGATAGAGATAGGTCTGTAACAGTTTGGGTCTAGAGTGTCTCCCCCCTTTGAAGAGGGGGATGACCGCGGCAGCTTTCCAATCTTTAGGGATCTCAGACGATACAAAAGAGAGGTTGAACAGGCCAGTAATAATTAATTTTAGATAGATAGATAGATAGATAATTTTAGAAAGAGAGGGTCCAGATTGTCTATCCCAGCTTATTTGTAGGGGTCTAGATTTTGCAGCTCTTTCAGAACATCAGCTATCTGGAGTTGGGTGAAGGAGAAATGGGGAGGCTTGGGCAAGTTGCTGTGGGGGATACAGAGCTGTTGACCAGGGTAGGGGTAGCCAGGTGGAAAGCATGGCCAGCCGTAGAAAAATGCTTATTGAAATTCTCGATTATCGTAGATTTATTGGTGGTGACAGTGTTTCCTAGCCTCAGTGCAGTGGGCAAATGGGAGGAGGTGTTCTTATTCTCCATGGACTTTACAGTGTCCCAGAACTTTTCTGAGTTTGTGCTACAGGATGCAAATTTCTGTTTGAAAAAGCGAACCTTTGCTTTCCTAACTTCCCTGAAAAGTTGCATATCGCATTGGCTATTAGATGCTAATGCAGTACGCAAAAGGATGTTTTTGTGCTGGTCAAGGGCAGTCAAATCTGGAGTGAACCAAGGGCTACAATTGAAGTCAGAAGTTTACATACACTAGGTTGGAGTCATTAAAACTCATTTTTCAACCACTCCACAAATTTCTTGTTAACAAACTATAGTTTTGGCAAGTCGGTTAAGACATCTACTTTGTGCATGACACAAGTAATTTTTCCAACAATTGTTTACAGACAGATTATTTCACTTATAATTCACTGTATCACAATACCAGTGGGTCAGACTGGTCAGAAAAATTCCACAAAATGATGTCATGGCTTTAGAACCTTCTGATAGGCTAATTGACATAATTTGAGTCAATTGGAGGTGTACCTGTATTTCAAGGCCTACATTCAAACTCAGTGCCTCTTTGCTTGACATCATGGGGAAATCAAAAGAAATCAGCCAATACCTCAGAAAGAAAATTGTAGACCTCCAGCAGTCTGGCTCATCCTTGGGAGCAATTTCCAAACGCCTGAAGGTACCACGTTCATCTGTACAAACAATAGTACGCAAGTATAAACACAATGGGACCACAGAGCCATCATACCGCTCAGGAAGGAGATGCGTTCTGTCTCCTAGAGATGAACGTACTTTGGTGTGAAAAGTGCAAATCAATCCCAGAATAACAGCAAAGAACCTTGTGATGATGCTGGAGGAAGCAGGTAGAAAAGTATCTATATCCACAGTAAAACGAGTCCTATATCAACATAACCTGAAAGGCCGCTCAGCAAGGAAGAAGCCACTGCTCCAAAACTGCCATAAAAAAGCCAGTCTACGGTTTGCAACTGCACATGGGGACAAAGATTGTACTTTTTGGAGAAATGTCCTCTGGTCTGATGAAACAAAAATAGAACTGTTTGGCCATAATGACCATCATTATATTTGGAGGAAAAGGGAGAGGCTTGCAAGCCGAGGAACACCATCCCATCCGTGAAGCACGGGGGTGGTAGCATCATGTTGTGGGGGTGCTTTGCTGCAGGAGGGCCTCGTGCACTTGACAAAATAGCTGGCATCATGAGGAAGAAAATGTATGTGGATATATTGAAGCAACATCTCAAGACATCAATCAGGAAGTTAAAACTTGGTCGCAAATGGGTCTTCCAAATGAACAATGACCCAAAGCATACTTCCAAAGTTGTGGAAAATGGCTTAAGGATAACAAAGTCAAGGTATTTGAGTGGCCATCGTAAAGCCTTGACCTTCCTATAGAGAATTTGTGGGCAGAACTGAAAAAGTGTGTGTGAGCAAGGAGGCCTACAAACCTGACTCAGTTACACCAGCTCTGTCAGGAAGAAGGGGCCAAAATTCACATAACTTATTGTGGGAAGCTTGTGGAAGGCTACCTGAAACGTTTGACCCAAGTTAAACATTTTAAAGGTAATGCTACCAAATACTAATTGAGTGTGTGTAAACTTCTGACCCACCGGGAATGTCATGAAAGAAATAAAAGCTGAAATAAATCATTCTCTCTACTATTTTTCTGTAAAAATCAGCCGTTCTGCCCCTGAACTAGGCAGTTAACCCACTGTTCCTAGGCCGTCATTGTAAATAAATATTTGTTCTTAACTGACTTGCCTAAAAAATGTAATTGTCCCTGTAGGGGATAGATAGACATCTACATAGAACCCTGTCGTAGAACCCTTTGATTTGTCCCTGTAGAGCAAAGATGGGTAACTGTCGGCTTGTGCAGATCAATTTCCAAAAAAGAAAAAAGAAACAAAATTACATTTAGAAACTCAGTCGGGGTCTCAACTTACTTTTGAGAGTTAGAATAGTAGAATACACAAGGTGCAATTTCGAAATTTGGTTGTGCATCAGCAGTTTCTCTTTTTATGTTAGTCAATGACAATCACCCAGTCAGCCGTCATCGGCTAAACAAATTACCGACCGAGGGATACCCATTGATTTTGTTTTCACTCTACTCAGATATCATATTAACATGGCAGAATTCAGGGCATAATGTGTAGAATTTAAGGAAATTCGCTTAAAAACTGTAAATATTTCTCTCCACCCTATGGAAAAATGTGTAGACGTGCATTAAATATGTTATAAAATTGCTGAATCTTCTCTCTGCCCCATGGGAAAATGTGTAGAATTGCAGGAAATTAATTCTAAAACTAATTATTTTTCTCTCTGCTTAGGAAAACTGCAACATTTTATCTATGGCCCATGTCAAAATGTGTAGAATTGCAGGAAATTAATTCTAAAACTAATTATTTTTCTCTCTGCTTAGGCCCCCCAAAAGGCTAGGGCTGGCTCTGACTGCATGTGTGGGTATGGATGTGGGTATGCAGACCTGTGAGCCACTGTGGTTCCTCAAGATGAGTTCAGACTTTTGGTGGCCCCCACCCCCATCAAAGAAGCCTATCTCTGCTGTAGGGGAACTTCCATTTAGAACCCTTTCATGAATAACTCTCTGGTTCCAGGCAGAACCAATGACAGGTTCTAAGGTTATACTTATACAATACTTCAGATCTGCTTATAGTACACACTGTCCAAAATTACCTGTAATTTGACAGTAAGTTACCAGCTACTGAATTGTGGTGATGAATACAGAATGTTGACTGTTGAATTAAGGTTATTGTTGTTAAATGAGTTGTTGTTACATTCACTGCACTTTGAAATGTAGGTGGGAGCAATGTGCTCTCGGAGGCTCATTCGCATATTTGGGGGCATGGCCTGAAATATGTTGTTTTTGTGCCAACCATTAGGGGAACTGTTGTACCATGTTGATGAATGTTGAGCACTTCATTTGTCTACTCACAGTTCTATAATCTTTGTAAGAGCTTGTGAGAAGCAAGCGCAGCACTGTTAAGAAGTTACTGTGCATTTTCCAGTAACTTAACTGCGGTAAATCACTGGATAGTTCATGTTACATTTTTTTCTAACTTACTGTCAGTAGTGATGGGAAACCAAGGCTTTCTGAAGGATTTGGGGCTATCGCCAAATTGTGCCAAAAAACAGTTAATTATGCAGAGCTTTATTATCTGTTCACAATGCGCATTAGTGTCTTCTGCTGGTCAGCAATAAATATCTCCAATGTTTCAATCACAACTCTGTGGTGCAGCAGTAAGTCATTAGCTTTGTTAGCCTAGGGTGGCAGGTAGCTTAGAAGTTGTGAGCATTGGGCCAGTAACTGAAAGGTTACTGGTTCAAGTCCCCAAGCTGAATAGTTGAAAAACCTGTTGATGTGCCTTTTAGCAAGGCACTTAACTAATTGCTATAAATAAGAGCATCTGCTAAATGAGATGTAAATAATCAGTTGGAATACTAGGTTTACATCATGCTTCCCATTTTTGCTTTCAAGTTTACAATTTTTCAAAAACTGAATCCATGGCATTATTTAGGATGCTTAAGACAGAATCGTATACTATACTAAATAAAACAAATTATTTGAACAACAGTGCAGAAAGTGTGGTTTCACAAAATAATGTCTTCAATGGGATTGAACCTCATACCCTCCCTATGTTCCCTGATCTACCTGCTAAGATACCGGCCTAACTATATTTGTAAGTACGGTGTCCAGTAAAGGTCAGTGTTTGAAAGCTGCTTAGAATGGAAGAAAGCACTGGAACCACTGCATAATCAGTGGGATCTCGCATTTTGCAACACACGGTTTGAAAAAGCACATGATCAAATGAAGCTTCAGACATCATTGATGACATCCTTCTGATAAAGTGATACACGCATCGGCACACTGCTTTAAAGTTAGCTGCTCAGAGATTTCCACACATGCCTTGGAGCTCCAGTATCAAACATAACATCCATAACTGTCAGCTTGCTGCAAGCAGTTATTGTAAAATGCACAGTAACTTACTGTGGCTGATCTCTGTCATGCTCACTGACCTGATGGTGTGGCAGGAAGGTCAGTTTGCTCCCAACCGCAAAGAATGCTTAAAATAGCAGTGATGGGGAAATGAATCATCCTGAAGCATTGAGGCTTTCCAGACAATTGTGCCAAAAATAGGTTAATTACTCTAAGCTTTAATCAACACCGTCTACACTAGTGGCACCTGATGGTAAAAAATAATTTAGGGCAGCCAAATTATTATAGATGAAGTCCCAAAAGCTGTAGCGTGTGCGCAGACTAGCCTTTTTGTATTCTACCGAAACCAATACCAAACCAATTTACCACTATACTTGATTATCTCCACATACACCCTGAAAGAAACTGACAAGTACCATGTGAGTTCTAAGTGTGCCTCTGAAAGTACCTTATGTTTACCTTTGACCATTTTGTACCCCAGGGAACAACACTGTACCCTAACCATACAGTAATTTCCAGAGTGTGTGGATATAGGTTTTTTGTAATAAAGATGTAGCTGGTGGAACTGCTGAAACATTAATGCACTTCTGGCCAAACGCTTGCAAATTCAAATCATCAAGGCATTTATACACACTTTACATCAGTGGTCACCAACCGGCCGATCGTGTTCAACTGGTCAATCTCCAAGGCTTTCCTTGTCGATCACCAAACATTTCTGTAAAAACACAACGATAAAGCCTAGCGTTCATGTTTTTTTATTCGTTTTCCGGGAAGGCAAAGTCTTCTAATTTTCAACATTTTCATGTGTCTGAAGGTAGAACTCCATCTAGCCGGCAAGCCCAGAGAGCAAATCAGGTGCAACTATAGGCCTACCGCTGGCCAATCAGATAGCTCAGATCACTGTGTCTACAAGTTTCCTCGCGCAATAGACTGTAAAAAATAAGCCTCAAATGCACAGGAAAGTTAATAATGTGAGATTTCAAAACGTTTAAAACCATAGAGAGAGACTCAACGAATACTGCAAAGAACTGCTGTTTTTATGAGTAAGATCATGTTTAAATTGTTATTCAGCACTGTCAACACTTCAACACTTGTATAAGCCATAAAATGCACGTTCTCCCTAGTTCCACTCACACTACAACCAGCACTGCAGCTGCAATGAATGAGTAGAGCAAAAGCGTTTCGATAAGCTTGTGTCTTTTTTTATATCAAAGAATATTTTACTTTCTCTGTTCATAGGAGTAACAACATGAATTGGGGCATGAGGCAGAAGTAATGCAGTGTGACTTAAGTTTCACCATCAGTTGGAAGACTGTGTCCCCTTTTCTCAGCGGAGGAAGGGAGAGAGGAGGGACGGTGAGTTGGGTGAAAGGCAGCCTTACTGCTGCTCTCTCCCCTCAGACTGACCATCAGATGCAGGTCATCAGTCCAGTAAAAATAAATACATATTATGCTCACTCAGCTGTGCCTCACAAGTAATACTACAAATTATCTATTATAGCCAGCAGCATACCACCCTGCATACCACTGCTGGCTTGCTTCTGAAGCTAAGCAGGGTTGGTCCTGGTCAGTCCCTGGATGGGAGACCAGATGCTGCTGGAAGTGGTGTTGGAGGGCCAGTAGGAGGCACTCTTTCCTCTGGTCTAAAAGAAATATCCCAATGCCCCAGGGCAGTGATTGGGATGCCCTGTGTAGGGTGCTGTCTTTCGGATGGGACGTTAAACGGGTGTCCTGACTCTCTGAGGTCATTAAAAATCCCATGGCACTTATCGTAGGGGTGTTAACCCTGGTGTCCTGGCTAAATTCCCAATCTGGCCCTCAAACCATCATGGTCACCTAATAATCCCCAGTTTACAATTGGCTAATTCATCCCCCTCCTCTCCCCTGTAACTATTCCCCAGGTTGTTGCTGCAAATGAGAACGTGTTCTCAGTCAACTTACCTGGTAAAATAAATAAAATTAAAAAAACAGTGTGATCATATACCAAACATTTTGAAATATAATTTCTAAATGGTCAGAGAAGAACAATATTGGCATGGCAATTCAAGCATAGCCAATATGCAGTGGTAATGTATTGGGCCTACTGCACAAACCTCATTGCTACATAATTGTTTTTAATTGGTTAATGTTGCATAGGCTTGTGTTTTTTAAAGTTATGTTTAAAAATAATCTGAGTGGTATATCTCGGCTTACATTTTGACTCAGAAAGTGATCTTGACTCAGAAAAGGTTGGTGACCACTGGTCGAGCTGGTCTGCAAACCACACCCATCATGATCATACTTCCCAGCATGCTCTATTGCAGTTTTAAAAAAAATGTTTTGTTTCAATATCTGTATTTTGCATGTACATTGATTGATTAATCAAATAATTTATCTTATGCTACACAAAGATAAATAACATACATGTTTTGTTAGTTGGATTTATTGCACCCTTTACTGAAATGGTTGTTCCAGTTTCAAATTTCAAATGTAATTTTAATTTTATGTTTATATTTGTTTTTGTTTGCATTTTATTATTATTAGTATTATTATAATTTTTGTATTAATTTTTGTTTTCTTTATATATATTTTTTAAATAGTTGATCTTTCAGATCCTGGCAGTCATTTCAGAATGACGTGACGTTGCTGGTGACCACTGTATGCTGTAGTGATTGGAAGTTTGGATCTTTTTACTGACTTGGATCTTTTCGGCTTGTTCAATCAAAATAACAACTTTTTGGGGGGTGATACGGCTTCTGCAGAAGTAAGGGCATTCATACTTTGTGCATTTCGCGGAGCAGTGCAGAGTTGTTGAGCAGAGCTGTTGTCAAGGAAGTGAGTTTGTGTGTATACAGGACCTCCGCAATTGCATCACACCCTTCATACAGAATCTCCGACCATATTTTTGGATCAACCTTAAATTGGCTCCTATTGTGATAGACTTGTAAAAGTGTGCTTTAAACAATGTACATTTGTTGATTGCTGGGCATACAAATACAATTATTTATTGATACATTTGAAATGAGGTCTAGTTGTGGCAGCAACCGGATTAGATTGTGAACGACTCTTTGCAGAATGCATTGCTTGACTGCCTTGAGGGTGTTAAGTAGCCTGAAGACTCACACTAAATTATTCTGCTGCGTCTGTGGGCGTGGCATAGCGTTTGAACGGAGAAAGGAGTCTGGGTAGCCAGGCAAGGTGTTTCGAAGAGTCCTTCACTAACTGCAGTCCACCAAAGGATTTGTTCTCGAGTTTGAGTTTGTTGAGCAGAGGCTGTGTAATGTTTTGGTTCTACAAAGCTGTGTCACACCCTCCTTACGGAGTTTCCAACCATATTTTCATATCAAACATAAATTGGCCCTTAAAGGCGCTGCATGGTCCATCCAACAACTGCATTGGCCGTGTAGCATTTAGCACGATGGTATGACCTCTGCAGAAGTCAGGGCATTCATACTTTTTGAGCTTTTCGGAGCAGCACAGTGCTGTTGTGATGGAATTTGTCAAGGAAGTGAGTTTGTGTTTATATCTCCCGCCCTCACCTACCGTCAACCAATCATGTCTATATGTATATGGAGCCCTCCGCATTGTTATAAAATTTGAGAGGTACCTACACCTCCGACCACATTTTCGGATCAAGCATAAATTGGATTTAAATCCTGCTGTAGGACTCGTTGCGGCCCCAGCACTAGCAGGTCAAACGAACGACTAAAATTAATGAGTTGACTAGAATCATGAAAAACGAATCATGACTCTAGTCAAAATCTTCAGCAGGGCCCACTCTCTCTCTCAATCCTCCCCTCTCTCCAGTACCCCATGGGTTCCTGTATCTGTTTCTTAAAGCTATCTGTGTTCATTATGATCATCAACTAGGTGGTGTACCTACTGTGTGCCCGGCCATCTTACAGTCTTGGCCTTGAGCCTGCCTGCCTTTCTGGAGGTGCATGCTGGAGAGGAGGGCAGAATGTTGGGCCCTGGGCAGGGCTGGTGGCCAAGTAGTACCTACCCCTACAGATCGCCACCCCTTGTCTTGCCAGAGGCAGCTGTTATGGCTTGCCGATGCACGGAAAATCCAGCCAACTGTTACATGTCGTCGTTTAGCCACGACTAGGTGAAACATAAGATATTACTGTTTTTAATGTCCCGTTGGTAGGATATTCTTCAACAGAGCTCACCCAGTTTATCTGCGTTTTTTCACGTGAATGATGGGGATTTGGGCCTTTCCTGATGTCCAGAAGCTCTTTTCGGTCATAAGAGACGGTGGCAGAAACATGATGTACAAAATAAGTTGCAAACAACATGAAAAAATACACAAAATAGCACAATTGGTTAGGAGCCCGTAAAACGGCAGCCATCTCCTCCGGTGCCATTATCTTGCCGTCATTGTCACAAAACCACACCGGTCCTTAAATCCCACCTGCGTTAACAGTTCAGAGCGAGAAGGTGTCTAGGTTATATAGAAATAAAGACACTCAAATTGAAACTCATTTAACAAAATTGGTGTAGATTACAACCTGCATGAAGGCTGCATCGGATTTGTAGTACTAATGCTACTCGGTGCATCCAATGGCAATATCCGTGATAGGTATAATGCCGGGAGCCGCTTGCTGAATTGACAGCTCCAACACAGTTACACCTCCAACATCGCCTAAATAAAAACAATAAGACTGCTATGCAGTTGTCGGTTATCACAGGATAAAGCAGATCGGATTGAATCTAGATCTGCCAGGAAGTTACTAAGCTCCTAAAGCTTGTTCCCCGGATCTCAACATTTGGGCCCTCCTGAATTGACTAAAATGTAATAGAGTTTACCATACTATGATATGAACATATGGGAATGGGATACCTTAATCTGTCATGGGCTGCCTACCTGTAACTGGAATCCTGACTGCACTCTGCTCTATCTCCCCTCTGTCTCTCTTTGTTGACTGACAGGTGCGGCAGTTAGCCTAGCGGTTAAGAACGCTGGGCCAATAACCAAAAGCTTGCTATTTCAAATCCCGAGCCTACTAGCTGGAAAAAATCTGTCAATCTGCTCTTGAGCAAGGCACTACAACCTAATTGCTACAGGGTCGCCGTCAATAATTGCTAACCCCTTTGGTTGTGACCCTACTCTCAGCGGGTGTCTGAGTGGGATATGCAGCAAACACATTTCCACATATGGAAATGCAACAAACACACTTGTACATGTGTGAAACAAAACAGATATAAGAACCCCTGATTTGACAGGAGTAGCTGAACAGCAGTGAGTGGCCTGGGCCCTACTGGTCACAGTCAGATCCACACATACTTAGCTCTCTACTGAGGACCTGGATGGAGAAACTCAAGGTAAGAGAGATAAGATAAAGAACCACAATCTCACTGCAGAGATAAAATGTCACTAAATTACAACTGATAGCTCTCTCCTCTCTCCTCTCTCTTTCCCTGTTTCGTTCTCTCTGCAGTAGCCTGTTCTGAGTGCCAAGGACATAGAGGTTGACCTCAGTATCTCAAAACATGAACCATCTCTGTGTGCTGATGCAGGTGAGACCCAGTCAGACCATATACCCGCGTTTAATCATATCATGGCTTACTTTACGGTCTTCAATCTCCTCTTACGTTCATCAAAGATGTTGAAAGCATCAGCAACTAGCGTGTGTGTGTGTGGTCCCAGCAGCCTCACATCATGTCCTGTTTACTGGGCTATGTGGGTCAGGTGACCAGCCTGTGTCCTCAGAGAAAGGAGGCCGCGCTACGACGCCTGATATGAGCATTCACCAAGGTGAGAAAGAGAGATATTGTGTGGCAGTCGTAGTGCTTGATGACATCTAACTATTGTTCTGTGTCCAATATTGCCCTCTAGAGGAGATGGAGAGCAATGCAGCCCTGAGGAGAACGCTCATGTCCAGCATCAAACAAACATTCCATAACCAGAATTCCTTCATACGGACAATAGACTACACAGCAAACTGCTCAAGAGGAGGAAATAAACTATTGAGTGGTTGATGGGTTAATCGGTTGTACAAACTTAACACACCTTTTGTATGAAGAGTCAAAGGTTTAAGTTTCCAGTGTTTTCTTTTCTATGATTAGGGGCAGTAGGCTCTTAACTGTGGTTGTGGAGCTTGGATAGAGTGTAGATGCTAGGAACAGGTAAGCATGGCCATGATTCTGATACTGGTGGTTAAATGTACAGCATACTCTGTCTTTACAGTGCATAATGCAAATATGTGTACATTTAACCTAATCCTTGTGTGTTTTATTTTAGTTATTTTACAATATTTAGTTGGTGGGGGGGAGCAGTACTACACTTTTAAAAGTGCAAAGCTTCTCTTGTGATACAGAATTATGTCCTAACGTCTAAAATACCACTAGATTACATTATCACCTAACTATGAACTACATACTGTACATAGAAACCTGTGATTTATAAGACCATATATTTTATTAAACAAACAAACAATATCCATAGAAAGAGTACAATCTTCACTTGTATCAGTCCGGTGTGGTAATGACTGATTAAGCCAGTACTTATGGCACTTCAACATGATACCTTCTCCCACATGTGTTACTACTTAGTCAATCATCTTCATCCACATTGGAACATAATGCCATAATAAGCTCCTTCCACATCTTCCTGTGGAACTATGGGTGCATAATCCCAAAAGTACAAACTGGCTTCCTCTCCTTGTCTCCTTTCCTTCATCTGCACATATTGCGTTCATCTATCCTGCCTTTTTATATTAGTGGAGATGAGGAGAGACCTACTTCAGATGTTTTCTGCCTGCCACTCAGCTTCCTTCAACAATACTAAAAGTCCTAATCAGAGGCAGTTCTATAATCTTCAAAGCTACTCAAACAGCAGTAAAGGGGTTGTAACAACAGAATCCATTTGTTTCTGGCTAATGGCCAAGGTTTGTGAGTTGTACGATGCACCAGGCACATACCAAAGGTGTCAAAAACACAGAATTACAGTAAGATGCTGTACTGAATATCTCACAAGACAGGTCACTCCACCGGAAAAATAATCAACCCCATCACATGATTCAAGTTTCAGTTAAACCCACAGTACATCAAGTGCAAGACTGCATCTCAATGCTCTTTAACAGCTTCCTGTCCATCATCCAGCTATCTGAAACTACAGGATTGGTTGGATGAGGGAAGGTAAGGGAAGGAAGCCACTGTAGAACACCGAGACACTCCCATCCCTGAAATTAAACACTGACATGTGCGCTTTGGTCCTCACGGCAGACCATACATAAAGGCTATAGATCTTGGAAATAATGTGTTTGATTTATTTGATACCATTCCCCTTATTCCACTCCAGCCATTACCACGAGCCTGTCTTCCCCAATTAAGGTGCCACCAACCTCCTGTACATTCATCCATAGAGTCTGTTTCCTGTTCAGAACCCTCTCTGTGCTCCTGATCCATGGGCCCACGATGGTAAAGCAGCTTTTTTACATTTAATGTAAAAGCCACTTTTCTCTTTCAGCTGAAACAGGGACACTAGAGACAGTGTCCCACTCCGCCCCCATGTGTGTGTGTTCTCCCTGCTGTCACTCGAACATGGTGTGTGCCAGACCAGTCTGCCTGAAGGTCTCGGCCACCTGTCTGGAGTGCTGGATCTTGGCGGACAAGGCCTCCAACATGTCATTCTGGTCCACAGCCGTGGCCGTGTGGTAGATAAATGTCCCCAAGGACTCAAGACCCCTCATCCCCAGGTTCACCCCACAACCTGGTCGGAGGGGGGGGGGGGGGGGGGGGGGACAAAGATACATTTTATCAGTGCTGTGAGTTGAATATCTATCAAACATAGTGAGAAGAAGAATCTGAAATCATGAGGTCTTGGGAGAGATGTGATATCTTACTCTTATCATAGGTACTGAAAATATGAGAGATAAAACAAATCAAAAGGCGTTATTAATTTCATAAACCCCTCATTAATAAAAAACGGTTAAACGTAGCCTAAAAGACACTGAAAGGTACTCTAAAAGATGCTGAAATGTTGTAAAGTAAAAAGCAGCCTCAGAGAGATGGAGAAATTGATTTTCAGAGGATAAAATGGCATTCAGTACAGTAGTGAGTCACACCACTTCATCTCACCCATCCATTTCTCTCTCCTTCTCAAGTGTCTTCATGCTCTAAAAATAGGGGCCCCTTGACAACAAAGGTGATTTATTTTACCTATGGGAAAACCAAGCACTCTGTTGATGATGATGATGATGATGAAGTCAATGAGTTACACATACCTGCATTGGTGATACCACAGAAGTTGAGCACTGCGACAAGTGAGGCCAGAACATTTTTGTGTACCAATGTAAGCTGATGTCAGGGCGTTTGCGTGTACCTGTGTCGAAGTTGAGCACCCGTACCGCCTCCCCCTCCACGGTCACAGACACATTGTCTCCCTCTATGTAGGCGGCACTGACTCTCCGGTGAGACAGCTGGATGTCAAATAGACGTCTACTGCACTGCATGCGGTGCAGTGTCAGGTCATTGAGACGGGGCTCGATGTCGGTCTTATACGCATTAAACGACTGGTGGAAGATGTTCTTCATGATCTAGAGGGAGAGAAAACCAGAGATGAGTCATGGAACAGAATGGGTTTTGTAGGCTCGCCCCTAATTTATGTGTGCACTGTTACCTGGAGTTGCATGTCAAAAAGTCCAGGAACAAAGGACAATGCCCAAGGCCTAGTCAGCCCTTCCCACTCTAAGGGGCCAAAGTGTATCTCTCTGTTACAGTATCCAGAGACTGACTATTGAATATGATAGAGTAATACTATAGTATCCATGTCTGGTATCTCTCTGAAACTTGTTCACTAAGGATAACTCTGTGCTCTCTACAGTATATTGATGTATGATCTCTGTGGTTACTTGTATCTGCATAGAGTGTTATGGTCCTCTCGGGAATTCTGTCTTATTTACATTGGTCTCATCCCCCACACAAGCTTGTAAATGCTGTGACACCCCATGGAGATTGGGCCTTGGTGGTCAGGTTGCACTGTAATCTTGGTATTGTTTACTTGGTCAATGGTGGTTGGTTTAGGGTTGATAGGTTACACACTACAGTTTTATAGTCTGTAGAAACAGAAACACCACCCACCCAGCCAGCCAAGGGCTGGATAAAAAAATCTGGTGTGGCCAAGACAAAGACAAAGCAACTGAAGATCCTCTTTGAGAAAAAGAGGGACCTGAGTGATTGTAACTGACAGCCCAGGTTGTCAGTGCAAGACCATGTTAGCTCATGGGCTCAGATTTGTTGCTCAAACCAAGAGCATAGTCCAGTGAGCTACCTCTGCCATACAAACAAACTGCGGTGCCTACCAGAGTCAATTGTACAGGAATATAATCAGGACATTTTATTATTATCCATTTATGTTCTGGAAGACAGTGAAACTTGTCAGTGGAACAGTGGAAAACACATCTCTGACCCTCCTCTGACGTCTGCTCTGTTATCACGTTGATTGTAAAACAATTACAGCCATGAAATGAATGATTCCCCCTTATTCCTTTCTCTGTCTTCTACTCTCTTCCTCTCTGTGACACTGCTGTGCTCTCCACTCATCTGTCCTTCGGCCTACACCAGGACAGTCATCCGTAACCAAGTAACAGCATACGTGTGTGTGTGTGTGTTCTACATGGAACAAAATAAGGGTTGTCCTATGGGGACAGCCTAGGAACAATTTTTTCTAAGAGCGTCCAGATGGCCCCTCCAGCCCCACACACACACAAGCACGCACACACACACACACACACACACACACACACACACACACACACACACACACACACACACACACACACACACACACACACACACACACACACACACACACACACACACACACACACACACACACACACACACACACACACACACACACACACACACACACACACACACACACACACACACACACGGCTTTGCTCTGTGTAATCAACAGACTAACACAGTGTGGTCAGGGGTCATATGCTGGAAAGGTGTGAGGTAAGTAGGTGTAAAAAGCGACTCTGTGGCCAGGGTCATTATTAGAAATACAGTAAATTAGTCTGGCCAAGCAGGGAGACAAGGCTCATACACACATGCATGGAAGGGCACAGAAAATATACTGTGATCACAGCATTCATTATTGGATGATTGATTCATTCATTTTCTGTCCATTTGTTTTCTAAACCTCAGTTTATTTATGTTGCTAAGCAGACAGTGGCAAGCCTGAAGAATAGGTCTTGGCTCTAGGTGTTGGCTAGTGGTCCCAACCCAGGTCCTCGGGAAATGTGCAGGGAATTGGTATGGAACAGATGCTCTGTGCTGTCATCAGAAATAGACACTGCCTGCTAGGGTCTTTACCGAGGAGTTAGCTGTGTGTCGGAGGAAGCGGACCATCTTGGTGTCTGAGGCGGGGCAGACCAGAGCCATGTAGCGGTTCCGGAAGGTTCCGTAGATCTTGAGGTGGAACCCTGGCTTGACGGCAGAGCTTTTCGGCTCCCTGAGAGCCTCCACTCCGTACGCAGACAAGTCGAAGAACAGGCTGTGGGCTCGGATCTCTGGGGTGGGCACCTGGAGATGAAAAGGAGAGGGATGTCAGTGTGTGTGTAAGAGAGATAGAGGAAGAGAGAGAGGGAGCAACAGATGCATTTAATTTAGATTAATTTAGAGTGCAGAGTGCAGAGAGAAGAAATCACTGTCATACTTACCATCATCAGTATAGCAATAACATAAAACTACTTAGAGAGAACTGTTAAAAAACCTTCATAGATTCAATGATACGTTCTTATCCTGTAAAACTGTTTAAACCATGTCATCGTTGAATACTCGTTTCTGATTGGTGTGAAGGGCATTATAGAGCAAGCATTATTTCCCTATAACGCACAGTATAACAGCACGGTATAATTCAATGGCTATACACTGAGTATACCAAACATTAGGAACACCTTCCCAATATTGAGTTGCCTTCGATGGCCACTGGTACACTGGAGAAGTGTGCGCTTCATAGATAAATCCCGGTTTCAACTGTACCAGGCAGATGGCAGACAGCGTGTACGGTGTACTGTGGGAGAGCGGTTTTCTGATGTCAATGTTGTGAACAGAGTGCCCCGTGGTGGAGGTGGAGGTGGGGTTATGGTATGGGTAGGCATAAGCTACAAACAACGAACACAATTGCATTTTATCAATGGCAATTTGAATGCACGAGATCCTGAGTCCCATTGTCGTGTGATTCATCCTCCGCGGTCACCTCATGTTTCAGCATAAAGCACGGCCCCATGTCGCAAGGATCTGTACACAATTCCTGTATCCTGAAAAAGTCCCAGTTCTTCCATGGCCTGCATTCTCACCCGAAATGTCACCCGTTGAGCCTGTTTGGGATACTGTGCATCAACGTGTACGACAGTGTGTTCCAGTTCCCGCCAATATCCAGCAACTTCGCAGAGCCATTGAAGAGGAGTGGGACAACATTCCACAGGCCATAATCAACAGCCCAACCAACTCTATGCGACAGAGATGTGTCGCGCTGCATGAGGCAAATGGTGGTTACACCAGATACCGGCACGCCCCTACCTTAAGGTATCTGTGATCAACAGATGCATATCTGTATCCCCAGTCATGTGAAATCCATAGAAATGTATTTATTTCAATTGACTGATTTCCTTATAACTGTAAGTCTGTAAAATCTTTTAAATTGTTGCATGTTGCGTTTATATTTTTGTTCAGTGTATGTTTGAGCTGCTTTTGAAAGCATACGTTGAATTGAAAATATTACTGACATTGTTGAATTCGATTTTCATAACACCAAGCTAGGGGTACGTTCGTAAATTCGTCTGTTATTCTGCGCTTTTGCACACTCAGATGAGAGTGCTCTGAAATTGGAGTAGATAGCCAGAGCGAATTTACGAACAAGTCCTAGGACTGATGGTTTGGTTAGCTAAACAAGCAAGTCTGTTTGGTTGGTTACCAAGGCAACTAATGTGGCTGTGCTAGCTACCTCAGTGGATGTTGAACATATTTTTACCTGCAAATGAACAAATTTCTTGCAGCAAATGTGTTAAATTGTAGGCATGGTATAAAAAGTATAATCAACTCAGTAGTCTATGCGTTCTCAACTCGGGGGTCTATGCGTTCTCAACTCGGGGGTCTATGCGTTCTCAACTCGGGGGTCTATGCGTTCTCAACTCAGTAGTCTATGCGTTCTCAACTCGGTGGTCTATGCGTTCTCAACTCGGGGGTCTATGCCTTCTCAACTCGGGGGTCTATGCATTCTCAACTCGGGGGTCTATGCGTTCTCAACTCAGTAGTCTATGCGTTCTCAACTCGGGGGTCTATGCGTTCTCAACTCAGTAGTCTATGCGTTCTCAACTCGGGGGTCTATGCGTTCTCAACTCGGGGGTCTATGCGTTCTCAACTCGGGGGTCTATGTGTTCTCAACTTGGGGGTCTATGCTTTCTCAACTCAGTAGTCTATGCGTTCTCAACTCGGGGGTCTATGTGTTCTCAACTTGGGGGTCTATGCGTTCTCCGTGGAAGGTTAGTTCACACCTTCCATATCATTCATTATTTTCCATAGAACGCATAGCCCGTAGTTGATTCTCCCTTACATATCAACAATTAACTAATTATGACATGGTATTAGTACAGTAAATGTGCTTCAGATATTGAATATATATATATATATATATATATATATATATATATATATATATATATATATCACTTGATGTTGCCCTCCATACCACCCTTTTCCCCTCTCTGCTCTCTACCTCTCTCACTCTCTCTCTTTCTATGTGACCCCTATATATATATATATATATATATCTCACTTGATGTTGCCCTCCATACCACCCTTTTCCCCTCTCTGCTCTCCACCTCTCTCACTCTCTCTCTTTCTATGTGACCCCTTTTCCACCCCATAAAGGGTGTTTAATCCTATAACCCCCCCCCCCCCCCCCCCATCAATGACATGAACCAGACCAGTGTGATCCAACAGTGTTTACCACTGCAGAGGAGAGAGCGGGGTGGGTAAACAGGTCATATCCTCTGAGCTAAATTCATTAACTAACGGAAACGGCCAGCGAGAGATAGATAAGTTAAGTAGTGATTGGAAGTCACAGCTGTGTGAATCTGTCCCTGTGGAGAGGATGTAGCTGGAGCACAATAAGACAACAGAATAAACCCATGAGGAACACAAACAGGTCTCTGAGAAACAGATGTGACACATCACTTCTACTGCTCAACCTTATGAAACACTGACCTGACATAGCCTTGGATAGAACAAGTGGTTTCTCTCTCTCTCGTGCGCACTCTCTCGCTCTCTCATATTTGTGTTTTACATTGTTTGCATTGCTATTACATCTGTGCCCACAGCCCTGTCTTTATTATGAGAATAAACTGTGTCTTATCAGTGTTTTTCCTGGTGGCTGGTTAGCTATGCAGGACGTGTGATGACTGCTTATGTAAATATGATCCAGGTGCCTATCTCTCCCTGCAGGGCAGCCAAGAGTCTGTGTCTGTTTATTACTTAGGAGACCATCTAAATTGTCTAGAAGGGCTTCCTCGCCGCATCTGCTCACCATCTTCACTGATCAAACCTAGCCAATGTGTAAGCAATATAGTGGATGCCTATTATATCTACAATTTGCATTCACCAGACCAGTTCTTTCATGTCAATGTAGTTGAAGGAAAGAAGATAATGAGAGTAGGCTATTTTAGAGTACTGACAATTATGTTCTAGAACCAGTAAGAGAGAATCATCATGAATGAAGACATTTCTGGTGCCAGAATTGTACCTATAATGAACCCAAGTTGAGTTAACTTTCAGTTTTATAAAACATTAATTTCACATGAAAGGAAAATGGCATGTTGCAGTATGAAGTGCCTCTAACTTGTCTTTGAGAAACTTCCCAACCAGCAATATAGTTCCTCATGCTCTTTCAGCAGGTATAGGGGCAGAGATAAAACATGAACAAAGGCTCCCAAAACACCCAGTACCGTACGTTCTTTAACAAACTGCAACGCTCTCAGTATGGTCGTTAGATGTACACTTGTACACATGAAATTGTGTCATTCCAAACTTTATCCACAACGTTATGTTCCATTTTGTGTGACCTGAGTGGTTCCCCCTATCCAGCTGTGCTGCTTCTCCATGTAGCATGCGCATGACCACAGAAAGAAGTATCGCTCAAGTCCCACTACACTGACAATGTTGTTGTTTCCTTTGTTCATGTTTTATCTCTAACTGTAACTGCTGAACGAGCATGAGGAAGTATATCTCTAACTGTAACTGCTGAACGAGCATGAGGAAGTATATCTCTAACTGTAACTGCTGAACGAGCATGAGGAAGTATATCTCTAACTGTAACTGCTGAACGAGCATGAGGAAGTATATCTCTAACTGTAACTGCTGAACGAGCATGAGGAAGTATATCTCTAACTGTAACTGCTGAACGAGCATGAGGAAGTATATCTCTAACTGTAACTGCTGAACGAGCATGAGGAAGTATATCTCTAACTGTAACTGCTGAACGAGCATGAGGAAGTATATCTCTAACTGTAACTGCTGAACGAGCATGAGGAAGTATGTCTCTAACTGTAACTGCTGAACGAGCATGAGGAAGTATATCTCTAACTGTAACTGCTGAACGAGCATGAGGAAGTATATCTCTAACTGTAACTGCTGAACGAGCATGAGGAAGTATATCTCTAACTGTAACTGCTGAACGAGCATGAGGAAGTATATCTCTAACTGTAACTGCTGAACGAGCATGAGGAAGTATATCTCTAACTGTAACTGCTGAACGAGCATGAGGAAGTATATCTTTAACTGTAACTGCTGAACGAGCATGAGGAAGTATATCTCTGGTGGGGTAAGTTTCTCAAAAAAAGCGTCTGCGCATTTCTATAACATGCCAATTTACATCAAAAACATTGATTTGTTCAAATTAAGTGATCCTCTCCTTTAAAGACACACAGTAAACACATCAGAGTTCATACAGACAGAGGAGACAGCTGTTGCTTAGCAGATCTTGTTGTGCTGATAGCTGCCTATGTCATCATCCTGTCTGTATTTCCTCTGTTTCCTCTGTTCCTTCATTATCCCGTCATTCATTTCTTCCTTCCTTCCTCCCCTCCGCTGCTCCCAGTAACACCACTAACTCATCACACCATCCACACTCTGGTTGCCATGACTGATGACCTTTGGCCCAGGAACATCAGAGTTGATGACATCACAGTCAGGCAACAGATGAGGACCAAGACAGTACACGGCCTGAGGGCCTAACAAGCCTGACATACAGTACAGTAACACCTGCTGTACACCTGATAACATCAATATAATTCAAAAGGGGCTTCAGCCTGTCACTGACTACTTTTATCTGTGGATGGATCTCAATGTTCCCATAGAGTGCAATAAGCTCTATACTGTGTACTTAAGGAGATGTTCAGATTACCATAAACACACCAAGGGCAGGTTTGACAGACCAACATGGAACAGGGCCATATTGCTAGTATAGACAGTGCCTATGGCCATTCTACAGAGCTGTTTTATATAGGAGTTAAATACGGTATTGTATTCAGCTGTGGATCACCAGGGCTCTGTTTGATCTGTGTGTGTGTGTGTGTGTGTGTGTGTGTGTGTGTGTGTGTGTGTGTGTGTGTGTGTGTGTGTGTGTGTGTGTGTGTGTGTGTGTGTGTGTGTGTGTGTGTGTGCGTGTGTGTGTGTGTGTGTGTGTGTTTGTCTGACCTGTCTCTGGTCCAGTCTCTCTATAGTGGCATTAGCCCCGTATGCGTGGCAGGACTCTACAGTGTAGTCAGAGCTGATACCCAGCACAGAGCATGAGTCCCCACACGACCCATCAGCCACCACGATCACACGCGGCCAATCAGAACCCGGGATCTTCCGCAGGTACTCCTCTGTGAACTGATAAACAGGAAGAACAGATCAAGAAAGAGACAGAGAGAGAGAGAGAGAGAGGGGGGGGGGGTGGATAATTTTTTAGGCCGTTATTGTAAATAAGAATTTCTTCTTAACTGACTTGCCTCGTTAAATAATGGTTCAATAAAATAAAATAAAAATGTTTATACCCTCCCTTTCTATCCCTCTTTCTGTCTAAACAAACATGCTTATCCTAAAAGTTGTACGACATCATCAGAGACATACCAGTCATACAGCTTAAAGGATTACACTTACACCCCTGTCCATGTGCCCACATGCAAGGTACTTAACCCTAATTGCTCCAGGGTTGCCGTTGATAATGGCTGACCCTGGCCGTAACCCCACTCTCCGAGGGTGTCTGAGGGGGAGTTGGGATATGCAAAAAAACACATTTCCAAAAACACATGAAATAGGACAAATATAAGCACCCACCTAATTATTATTATGATGAGGAGTATTATTGTTATTATTATCTACAATACCAAACAATAACAGCCCTATGTTTGAGACAACTTTGTGTGTCTGTGTGTGTGCTTGCGTAGGGTGCAGCCGTGCGTGTGTCTGTGTCCGGCTGGCTCTGATATCCTGGTTTGTTTAGGTAGTGGTTCATGTCTGTGATAAGGCTAAGTGTCCAGAGCAATAGAGCAGGGCAGTGATCTGGTGTAAACACTATCACACACGCACACACAGACAACTGTTGATTAAAACAAATACTAAATATTGTTAGTTTATACAGAATAAATACCTGATAACAGGAATAGAGGAATGAATAATACAGATAGAAAATAATAGTCAGAGACAGAGAGAGACAGAGAGCGAGAGACAAAGAGAGAGAGAGAGAGTGAGAGAAAGAGAGACAGAGACAGAAAGAGAGAAACAGAGAGAAAGAGAGAGAACGACCGGGGTACTGCAGGCAGCTGTTAGAATCTAAATTATCCTTATAACTTATTCTGTGGCGATTCTAAAATAATCGGTTCAAGGACATACACTATATATGCTAAAGTATGTGGACACCCCTTCAAATAAGTGGATTTGACTATTTCAGCCACAACAGTTGCTGACAGGTGTATAAAATCGCGCACAGAGCCATACAATTTCCATAGACAAACATTGGCAGTAGAAAGACCTTACTAAAGAGCTGAGTGCGAGCCAGGCCTAACCGCCCAACATCTGTGCCCGACCTCACTAATGCTTTTGTGGCTGAATGGAAGCAAGTCCCCGCAGCAATGTTCCAGCATCTAGTGTAAAGCCTTCCCAGAAGAGTGGACGCTGTTATAGCATTAAAGTGTGACTAACTCCATATTAATGCTGATGACTTTGAAATTAGATATACGACGAGCAGGTGTCCACATACGTTCGGCCATGTAGTGTACATCTGGTGTAATAGAAGCAACTATTGGCACCATGATTGTCTTAGCATTTTTTGTTTATTGACATTAATATTTCTCAAGAAGATTTTTCCCATTCACTATAATGGGGGATCCTGCTTTTCTATAAACAACAGCCTGCAGAACCGCGGTTGGCCTTGAACATCTTTGGCTTCAATGAGAGGGAGAAGTCATTCTCCCCTGGTGTGTGTCCAACAATAAACTCAATCAGGTTTGAGCCAGTGATGGCTGAGAGTCGAGGCTAAGACGTGTTAAATCCATTCAGACTACAGAGAACTGGTGATTTAAAAGGCCTGCCATTCATTCACAGATCCCACCGCCTGGGACTAAACCAATGATCAAGCACTCCTGTCTAATAATGGCTATGGACAGGACGCTTCAGAATTGTCAATGTTCTTTAATGATGCAGAACATTGTTCCGATCAAAGATATGCTTGACCTTGACGTTCACCTGCTTTAATGCATAAACATGGAGTGAGTCACTGGATCGCCAGGAAGGCAGCAGGGAGAGGAGGGTGAACCAGGGGTGGACAGCTCTCAAGGGCTGCACTGTCTACTGGCCTTCATTCCTACCTTTAATCAGATACTGATTAACCAATGGGGATTATTATTGCCATGGCAATAGGTAGTGATTTATTCATTACGAATGTCATGAAGTGATCAAAAGGCACTGGTGTGAACTGAGAAACTCTGGCCAGCCAGCAAACAGATAAGGCCTTTAAGGCAGTGATCCTCAACACTGCTTCTTGAGAGCTGCAGACTGCATGTTTTTGTTCCAGCTCAGCAATAAAACACATGATTCAGCTAATCAAGGGGACAATGATCAGTTGATTAACTGAATGAGGTGTGATGGCACTAAGCTGGGACAAAAACCTGCAATACTACTGTGGCTCTAGAGGAGCAGGACTGAGGGTCTCTGCCTTTCAGAATAGAGAGAGCCTGAGGACACATATTTTCCAGGTTATGTTGTGTCAGCAGATAAGCCCAGCTTTAGTGAATGTGATCATAATTTTGCCATTATATAATGATGTGCTATAAGCCCTAGTACTGTAGGCTGCCATCATTCTACCATTGTTTAATGCTGTAATGCAGAGAAAGGCTTAGGGAGATTTATGCAATGAGTGGTACGGTAATCTGCATCAGATCACATTTACCAGTGACTCTTTAAAACCAACTATACATCAGATGTGTATCTATCAGGTGGTGATGTATAGTCACTGAATCACAGGCTATTCTATAGAACAGCATGGTGGCTGGTTACATTTTTTAAACTAAAGAGTGAACAATCATATGATCCTAAATACATATTCAATATCTATATACAGTTGAAGTCGGAAGTTTACATACACTTAGGTTGGAGTCATTAAAACTTGTTTTTCAACCACTCCACACATTTCTTGTTAACAAAGTATCATTTTTGCAAGTCGGTTAGGACATCTACTTTGTGCACGACACATTACATTTTTCCAACAATTGTTTACAGACAGATTATTTCACTTATAATTCACTGTATCACAATTCCAGTGGGTCAGAAGTTTACATACACTTAGTTGACTGTGCCTTTAAACAGCTTGGAAAATTCCAGAAAATTATGTCATGGCTTTAGAAGCTTCTGATAGGCTAACTGACATCATTTGAGTCAATTGGAGGTGTATCTTTGCATGAATTTCAAGGCCTACCTTCAAACTCAGTGCCTCTTTGCTTGACATCATGGGAAAATCAAAATAAATCAGCCAAGACCTCAGAAAAAAAATTGTGGACCTCCACAAGTCTGGTTCATCCTTGGGAGCAATTTCCAAACGCCTGAAAGTACAACGTTCATCTGTACAAACAATAGTATGCAAGTATAAATACCATGGGACCACGCAGCCGTCATACGGCTCAGGAAGGAGACACGTTCTGTCTCCTAGAGATGAATGTATTTTGGTGCAAAAAGTGCAAATCATTCCCAGAACAACAGCAAAGGACCTTGTGAAGATACTGGAGGAAACAGGTAGAAACGTATCTATATCCACAGTAAAACGAGTCCTATATCGACATAACCTAAAATGCCGCTCAGCAAGGAAGAAGCTACTGCTCCAAAACCGCCATAAAAACGGCAGACTACGGTTTGCAACTGCACATGGAGACAAAGATTGTACTTTTTGGAGAATTGCCCTCTGGTCTGATGAAACAAAAATATAACTGTTTGGCCATAATGACCATTGTTATGTTTGGAGGAAAAGGGGGAGGCTTGCAAGCTGAAAGACACCATCCCAACCGTGAAGCACGGTGGTGGCAGTATCATGTTGTGGGGGTGCTTTGCTGCAGGTGGGACTGGTGCACTTCACAAAATAGAAATATATGTGGATATATTGAAGCAACATCTCAAGACATCAGTCAGGAAGTTAAAGCTTGGTCGCAAATGGGTCTTCAAAATGGACAATGACCCCAAGCATTCTTCCAAAGTGGTGGCAAAATGGCTTAAGGACAACAAAGTCAAGGTAATTGGAGTGGCCATCACAAAGCCCTGACCTCAATCCTATAGAACATTTGTGGGCAGAACTGAAAAAGTGTGTGCGAGCAAGGAGGCCTACAAACCTGACTCAGTTACACCAGCTCTGTCAGGAGGAATGGGCCAAAATTCACCCAACTTAATGTGGGAAGCTTATGGAAGATTACTGGAAACGTTTGACCCAAGTTAAACAATTTTAAGGCAATGCTACCAAATACTAATTGAGTGTATGTAAACTTCTGACCCACTGGGAACGTGATGAAAGAAATAAAAGCTGAAATAAATCATTCTCTCTGCTATTATACTGACATTTCATATTCTTAAAATAAAGTGGTGATCCTAGCTGACCTAAGACAGGGAATTTTTATTAGGATTAAATGTCAGGAATTGTGAAAAACTGAGTTTAAATATATTTGGCTAAGGTGTATGTAAACTTCCGACTTCAACTGTATCTATATCTTTTTGGTTACTACATGATTCCATGTGTGTTATTTCATAGTTGTGATGTCTTCACTATTATTCTACAATGTAGAAAATAGTAAATATATAGAAAAACCCTGGAATAAGTAGGTGTGTCCAAACTTTTGACACATACTGTATACACACACTGAACAAAAATATAAACAACAATTTCAAAGATTTTGCTTAGTTACAGTTAATACAAGGAAATCAGTCAATTTAAATAGATAAATTAGGCCCTAATCTATGGATTTCACATGACTGGAAATACAGACATGCATCTGTTGTAAGATGGCGCCGGAGAAGAAGGCAGACGATTTACATGTGTTATTTTGTTTGTTTATTTGCGGTTTTTGTAACTTATTTTTTTACTTATTTTGTACATAATGTTGCTGCTACCATCTCTTATGACCGAAAATAACTTCTAGACATCAGGATTGCGATTATTCACCACGGACTATCAGAATCCTTTTTTTCCTTTCACGACTCTGTCGAGCCCAACGCGAAAGATATACTGCTTCCCCGGGAACAGGCCCTGATCCCCATGATCTGCGTGAAGAGGAGGCGGAGAAAGAGGGTCCGAAGGGCGGGCTGTCTTCTGAGAATTCGAAGGCGATCGAATAAACCCCCACTTCCCTCCATTCTGCGAGCAAATGTGCAATCCTTGGAGAATAAAATCGACTAGTTACACGGAAGATTAAACTACCAACGGGACATTAAAAACTAACACCTTATGCTTCACGGAGTCGTGGCTGAACGACGACAACATCAACATACAGTTGGTTGGTTATCTTCTTATGGCTGAAAGGGCAGTAATGAGTAGCTTGGATGAAAGGTGCACAGAGGTGCCCAGAGTAAACGGTCTGCTCCTATGTCATAGTTGCTAATATATGCATATTATTATTAGTATTGAATAGAAAACACTCTGAAGTTTCTAAAACTGTTTGAATTATGTCTGTGAGTATAACAGAACTCATATGGCAGGCTAAAACCTGAGAAGTTCCACTCTCTGTTTGGATATTTTCTGGGGGTGCCAGATTTTCAACCAAGCTCTCATTGAAAATACAGAGAGATATGTATGGGTTTTCACTTCCTACGGCTTCCACTAGATGTCAGCAGTCAATAGAACTTTGGAACTGTGGACCTGGGATTCCTAGGACTGCATTCTGATGAAGTTCATCAAAGGTAAGGAAACATTTATCATGTATTTTCTGGTTTCTGTTGAGTCCAACATGGCGGCTAATTTGGCTATTGTTCTGAGCTCCGTCTCAGATTATTGCATGGTTTATTTTTCCGTAAAGTTTTTTTGAAATCTGACACAGCGGTTGCATTAAGGAGAGGTATATCTATAATTCCATGTGTATAACTTGTATTATCATCTACATTTATGATGAGTATTTCTGTTGAAACGATGTGGCTATGCAAAATCACTTGATGTTTTTGCAACTAGTGAATCTAACGCGCCAATGTAAACTCAGATTTTTTTATATAAATATGAACTTTATCAAACAAAAGATGCATGTATTGTGTAACATGAAGTCCTATGAGTGTCATCTGATGAAGATAATCAAAGGTTAGTGATTCATTTTATCTCTATTTCTGGTTTTTGTGAAAGCTATCTTTCGCTGGAAAAGTTGCTGTGCTTATTGTGGTTTTGTGGTGACCTAACATAATCGTTTGTAGTGCTTTCGCTGAAAAGCCTATTTGAAATCGGACACTTTGGTGGGATTAACAACAAGATTACCTTTAAAATGATATAAGACACATGAATGTCTGAGGAAGTTTAATTATGAGATTTCTGTTTTTTGAATTTGGCGTCCTGCACTGTCACTGGCTGCTGTCATACCAAATTTCTATCAGCATGTTAAATGTGCAACCAGAGGAAAAAGAACTCTGGACCACCTATACTCCACACACAGAGCGTCACGTTCTGACCATAGTTCTTGTGTGTTTTACTTGTTTTAGTGTTGGTCAGGACGTGAGCTGGGTGGGAATTCTATGTTGTGTGTCTAGTTTGTCTGTTTCTATGTTTGGCCTAATATAGTTCTCAATCAGAGGCAGGTGTTTTGTGTTGTCTCTGATTGGGAATCATATTTAGGTGGCTTGTTTTGTGTTGGGGTTTGTGGGTGATTGTCTTCTGTCTTTGTGTTCTGCACCAGATAGGACTGTCTCGGTTTTCACATTTATTGTTTTGTATTTTGTATAGTGTTCACGTTATCGTCTCTGTGTTTATTAAACATGTTGAACACTAGCCGCGCTGCATTTTGGTCCTCTCCTTCACCAACGGAAGAAAACCGTTACACAGAGACACATACAAAGCTCTCCCTCACCCTCCATTTGGCAAATATGACCATAATGCTATTCTCCTGATTCCTGCTTACAAGCTCAAATTGAAGCAGGAAGCACCAGTGACTAGATCAATAAAAAGTGGTCAGATGAAGCAGATGCTAAGCTACAGGACTGTTTTGCTAGCACAGACTGGAATATACTCCGGGATTACTCCAATGGCATTGAGGAGTACACCACATCAGTCATTGGCTTCATCAATAAGTGCATCGATGACGTCATCCCCATAGTGACCGGACGTACATACGCCAACCAGAAGCCATGGATTACAGGCAACATCCGCACTGAGCTAAAGGCTAGAGCTGCCGCTGTCAAGGAGCGGGACTCTAACCCAGAAGCTTATAAGAAATCCCGCTATGCCCTCCGACGAACCATCAAACAGACAAAGCGTCAATACAGGATTAAGATTGAATCGTACTACACCGGCTCTGACGTTCGTCGGATGTGGCAGGCCATGCAAACCATTACAGACTACAGAGGGAAGCACAGCCGAGATCTGCCCTATAACACGAGCCTACCAGACGAGCTAAACTACTTCTATGCTCGCTTCGAGGTAAATAACACTGAAACATGAATGAGAGTACCAACTGTTCCGGAAGACGCGCTCTATGCAGCCGATGTAAGACCTTTAAACAGGTCAACATTCACAAGGTCGCTGGGCCACACCAGGATGTGTACTGCGAGCATGTGCTGACCAACTGGCAAGTGTCTTCACTGACATTTTCAACCCCTCCCTGTCCCTGTTCGAGTCTGTAATACCAACATGTTTTAAGCAGACCACCATAGTGCCTGTGCCCAAGAACACTAAGGTACCCTGCCCAAATGACTACCGACCTGTAGCACTCACTTCTGTAGCCATGAAGTGCTTTGAAAGGCTGGTCATGGCTCACATCAACACCCTCATCCCAGAAACCCGAGACACACACCAATTTGCAAACCGCCCCAACAGATCCACAGATGATGCAATCTCTATTGCACTCCACACTACCCTTTCTCACCTGGACAGAAGGAACACCAATGTTCAACACCAAAGTGCCCTCAAAGCTCATCACTAAGCTAAGGACCCTGGGACTAAACACCCTCTGCAACTGGATCCTGGACTTCCTGACGGGCCGCCCCCAGGTGATAAGTGTAGGTAACAACACATCCTCCACGCTGATCCTCAACATAGGGACCCCGCAGTGGTGCGTGCTCAGTCCTCTCCTGTACTCCCTGTTCTCTCATGACGACATGGCCAGGCACGACTCCAACACCATCATTTAATTTGCCGATGACACAACAGTGGTAGGCCTGATCACTGACAACGAGACAGGCTATAGGGAGGAGGGCAGAGACCTGGCCGTGTGGTGCCAGGACAACAACCTCTCCCTCAACATGATCAAGACACAGGAGATGATTGTGGACTACAGGAAAGGAGGACCGAGCACGCCCCCATTCTCATCGACGGGGCTGCAGTGGAGCAGGTTGAGAGCTTCAAGTTTCTTGGTGGCCACATCACCAACAAACTATCATGGTCCAAGCACACCAAGACAGTCGTGAAGAGGGCACGACAAACCTATTCCCACTCAGGAGACTGAAAAGATTTGGCATGGGTCCTCAGATCCTCAAAAGGTTCTACAGCTGCACCATCGAGAACATCCTGACTAGTTGCATCACTGCCTGGTATGGCAACTGCTCGGCCTTAGACCGCAAGGCACTACAGAGGGTAGTGCGAACGGCCCAGTACATCACTGGGGCCAAGCTTCCTGCCATCCAGGACACACACACAGTGCTCCATCTCTGAATCACGTGCACCTCTGATTCGTTGATGTCATACTCTTACATTCTTTGATGTCATAGTCATACATTTTTGGACGTCAAATTCTTGACATTTTTGGAAGTTGAACACCTGAACACTTCAACTCAGACTGAGATCTATGGACTATTTTCCTATATGGCACCTTGTATATCTGTATATACAGTGGGGAGAACAAGTATTTGATACACTGCCGATTTTGCAGGTTTTTCTACTTACAAAGCATGTAGAGGTCTGTAATTTTTTATCATAGGTACACTTCAACTGTGAGAGACGGAACCTAAAACAAAAATCCAGAAAATCACATTGTATGATTTTTAAGTAATTAATTTGCATTTTATTGCATGACATAAGTATTTGATCACCTACCAACCAGTAAGAATTCCGGCTCTCACAGACCTGTTAGTTTTTCTTTAAGAAGCCCTCCTGTTCTCCACTCATTACCTGTATTAACTGCACCTGTTTGAACTCGTTACCTGTATAAAAGACACCTGTCCACACAATCAAACAGACTCCAACCTCTCCACAATGGCCAAGACCAAAGAGCTGTGTAATGACATCAGGGATAAAATTGTAGACCTGCACAAGGCTGGGATGGGCTACAGGACAATAGGCAAGCAGCTTGGTGAGAAGGCAACAACTGTTGGCGCAATTATTAGAAAATGGAAGAAGTTCAAGATGACGGTCAACCACCCTCGGTCTGGGGCTCCATGCAAGATCTCACCTCGTGGGGCATCAATGATCATGAGGAAGGTGAGGGATCAGCACAGAACTACACGGCAGGACCTGGTAAATGACCCGAAGAGAGCTGGGACCACAGTCTCAAAGAAAACCATTAGTAACACACTACGCCGTCATGGATTAAAATCCTGCAGCGCACGCAAGGTCCCGCTGCTCAAGCCAGCGCATGTCCAGGCCCGTCGGAAGTTTGCCAATGACCATCTGGATGATCCAGAGAAGGAATGGGAGAAGGTCATGTGGTCTGATGAGACAAAAATAGAGCTTTCTGGTCTAAACTCCACTCGCCGTGATTGGAGGAAGAAGAAGGATGAGTACAACTCCAAGAACACCATTCCAACCGTGAAGCATGGAGGTGGAAACATCATTCTTTGGGGATGCTTTTCTGCTAAGGGGACAGGACGACTGCACCGTATTGAGGGGAGGATGGATGGGGCCATGTATCACGAGATCTTGGCCAACAACCTCCTTCCCTCAGTAAGTGCTTTGAAGATGGGTCGTGGCTGGGTCTTCCAGCATGACAACGACCCGAAACACACAGCCAGGGCAACTAAGGAGTGGCTCCGTAAGAAGCATCTCAGCATCTCATCTCTGGCCTAGCCAGTCTCCAGACCTGAACCCAATAGAAAATCTTTGGAGGGAGCTGAAAGTCCGTATTGCCCAGCGACAGCCCCGAGATCTGGAGAAGGTCTGTATGGAGGAGTGGGCCAAAATCCCTGCTGCAGTGTGTGCAAACCTGGTCAAGAACTACAGGAAACGTATGATCTCTGTAATTGCAAACAAAGGTTTCTGTACCAAATATTAAGTTCTGCTTTTCTGATGTATCAAATACTTATGTCATGCAATAAAATCCAAATTAATTACTTAAAAATCATACAATGTGATTTTCTGGATTTTTGTTTTAGATTCCATCTCTCAGAGTTGAAGTGTACCTATGATACAAATGACAGACCTCTACATGCTTTTTAAGTAGGAAAACCTGCAAAATCGGCAATGTATCCAATACTTGTTCTCCCCACTGTATATTCAATATATATATGCTTGTCAGAGTGATGCTTGTCAGAGTGTAACCCCCCCTATTGTTCTCTCTCTCTATATATAGAACGTACAAATAATGTGACAAGTAATGCATTTTTTTCAATAAAGGTTTAGAAATAAATGGAAATATATGTAGTGTACCTTCGTTCCCAGCTGAACCTTGATTTCCACCTTCTGTCTCTTCTGCTCCAGAATGCTGAGCAGGTACTCTTGAAACACTCCTATCTTCGTGAAGAAGTGCTCGTTGTGCCAGCAGCCCTCCATGTTATCAAAGTCCACCCCCAGTTCGAGCAGGAACTCCACACTGCGCGGGTCCAGGGCAATCTGCTGGGGGCGGCAGAGCAGCGCCGTGCGGTACCTCTCATCCAGCAGCGTGAGCTTCAGCACCTTCCCCGAGCGAACAGCGACTAGCGCGGCCGTTAGCCCCACGGGACCCGAGCCCACTATTAGAACCGAGATCCGGGCCCGCCATTGCCTGATCCCGTCCAGGCTCACTTTGACCACCACGTAAAACACAACGGCCACCAGAGTGCTGAGCGCGGTGTCGTAGGCTAGAGCACGGTACTGTTCCTCTGTTTTCTCCTTGTTGATGCTGTTGAGTCCGGTGCTCTCCGTCTGCAGCCCGTCCATGCTGTGGCTAGATATGAGCATTTATCACTTAGACTTGTTGGAGGTAGAGAGAGCTTTCTTACATGCGCACTGTCACGTTACTGTCGCCTTGGTCAGTGCTCTCCAGCAGAGAGAGAAACGCAGCGTCTCTCCACACAGACCCATCCACTCAACGAGACCAGCTGCGACCAAACAGACATTCTCTTCTCTTCTCCCGCAAGTAAAGTCACAGTTGGCTAGACGACCCAGGAATGACACTGTTGTGAATAAATTATTAAATCAGTTGCGATGTATTTCAAAACCATAAAACAAAATAACTGACCGAAAAAGCGATACTGTATCGCTTTACCGTCTATCTCCAGCCGCGGTAAGTGTAGCACTTACACGTTAACGAGCGCCGGGCGTTCTGTCCTGTGGTCACAATCAGGTCCTGCAACAAGTTCAGAGGGCATAAACTCAAAAGAATCCAGTTTCACCCGAGTGTAAAATAAGTAATCCGTTTGAATAGGGTCTAATTGACTTTGACTGTGAGTGAATGTGTAGGCTATTTTCAGACAAATATGCATCCCACTAATATTGTTCATCTGGCCAGTGGCCACATTGCTTCCAGCCCTCTATGTGACCTGCTGCAACACTAACTGCAGTCTGTCTGCAGGTCTGGGCAATCAGCTCTGGGTTTATTTCAGGGACTATTGATTCTCTGTCTAAAACCAGGCATGTCGATTAGCTCCGACCTCTATCTCTCTCTGTAATGACATGGCTGTAACCTAAAACACCATCAGTATATATTGCGGTTGGCCTCCCCAGTAGAGAGTGTGGTGGAATTATTGTAATCAAAAGGAGAGACTTTTAAGATTTCTTCAAAACAATCCAACTTTATTATTTAATTAGTGCAGTCATGGAGCTGGTCGATAATCACCCCTGGAGGTGATCACTGAGAACTCAACGAGCTGGTTTGAGCCGCAGTATTTTATAGCAAAGTCCATCCTCCTTCAGTCTACATAACACACAACAGATGCATGGAATGGGTCACAAGGTTAAGATTTGTATGAAAGATACTTATAATTCACAGCAGACAGTATCTGTTGTGTGAACAGTTTTCATGGTGTAGAGACCAATGTCTGGCCCTGTCACGTTCGTTGAAATGAGCGGACCAAGATGCAGCGTGGTATGTTTCCATCCTTTTATTCGGAAGAGAAACTTAAAGAACAAAACGAACAAACGAAACGCTATAAATAATGCTCACAGGCAACTATACATAGACAAGATCCCACAAAGCACAATGGGAAAATGGCTACCTAAATATGATCCCCAATCAGAGACAACGATAAACAGCTACCTCTGATTGGGAACCATACTAGGCCAACATAGAAATATAAATTCACCTAGATGACCCACCCTTAATCACACCCCGACCTAACCAACATAGAGAATAAAAGCTCTCTATGGGCAGGGCGTGACAGGCCCCCCAACTTCATACAGGAGCCATGTCTCCCTGGTACTGTATAGAACAGAAACATTAACTCATGCTCTGGAATGCGGTATCCCCAAAGACATCGTAAATCTCCTGTCAGTGTTATCTCCCAGAGGCCCACTTTCAGTTCACACAGACACAATAGAGAGTTATAAGAACCCTCTACTCTGTTGCATAAAACAACCATTTGATGCAATAAAAGTACTACAACATAGGCTTGTAATTTCCGCCATAAGAGATGGGAATGTCACTGTGATAGCTTAACCCCAGGGGACTGCGCAGCTGCAGAGACAGGCTGGATGACAGTAAGTCAGCAGCACACTTCTCTTGCAGAGGAAAGGCTGTGTGGGGCTGTTCCTTATCATGGAACTTAGTATATTTAGGGCATAATTAATATACATGTTTTATCCAGAATTCATACAAATGAAATGTAGATGTAAACGTTTTTTTGCATATCGCACAAACACACTCTTGTACAGCTAACCTTGTGGGGACAAACAATTCAGTCCCATCCAAAATCGTATTTTCCCTAACCCCAACCCGTACTCTTACCCTAACCCTAACCTTAACCCCAAAACCTAACCTTGACCCTAAAACTAACCCTAAACCTAATTCTAACCTTAAACTTAAACCCCCTAGAAATAGCATTTGACCTAGTGGGGACCAACAAATTGTCCCCAGTTGGTCAAATTTGATTGTTTACTATTATTGTGGGGAACAGAAGTCCCCACAAGAATAGTTAAACACGTCCACACACACACAAACACGTCCGCACACACACACACACACACACACACACACACACACACACACACACACACACACACACACACACACACACACACACACACACACACACACACACACACACACACATACACACACACAAACTGTACTAGACTCTATATACAGTACCAGTCAAAAGCTTGGACACAACTACTCATTCAAAGGTTTTTCTTTATTTTTACTATTTTCTACATTGTATAATAATAGTGAAGACATTACAACTATCAAATAACACATATGGAATCATGTAGTAACCAAAAAACGTTAAACAAATATATTTTAGATTCTTCAAAGAAGCCACTCTTTGCCTTGATGAGAGCTTTGCACACTCTTGGCATTCTCTCAACCAGCTTCACCTGGAATGCTTTTCCAACAGTCAAGAAGGAGTTCCCACATATGCTGAGAACATGTTGGCTGTTTTTCCTTCACTCTGCGGTCCAACTCATCCCACACCATCTCAATTTGGTTGAGGTCTGGTGATTGTGGAGGCCAGGTCATCTGATGCAGCACACCCTCACACTCCTTGGTCAAAAAGTCTCATCTGAACAGTTGATGTTGAGATGTGTCTGTTACTTGAACTCTGTGAAGTGTTTATTTCGGCTGCAATTTCTGAGGCTGGTAACTCTAATGAACTTATCCTCTGAAGCAGAGGTAACTCTGGGCCCTCCTTTCCTGTTGCGGTCCTCATGAAGCCAGTTTCATCATAGCGCTTGATGGTTTTAGCGACTGCACTTGAAAACTTCAAAGTTCTTGAAATTGTCCGGATTGACCAACCTTCATCTCTTAAGGCTAGGGGGCAGTATTCGGAAGTTTGGATGACTGAGGTGCCCAAAGTAAACTGCCTGAAACTCAGGCCCAGAAGCTAGGATATGCATCCAAAACTGTTAAAATAATGTCTGTGAGTATAACAGAACTGATATGGCAGGTGAAAACCGGACAACAAACCATCCAGAAAAAAAACCATTTCAGCCCACCACTGATTCCAATGGCTGTCATTTCTTAATATGAAGGGAAAACCTACCAGATTGCAGTTCCTAGGGCTTCCACTACATGTCATCAGTCTTTAGAAAGAGTTTCAGGCTTGTTTTTGGAAAAATGAGCTAGGATTTGTAGTTTTTCTAAGTGGCTCCCATTTTGGCTGTAGTGTTTTCACGCACGTGGATGAGAGCGCGTACTTTGTTGTTTATCTCCGGTAAAGACAATAACGATTCTCTGTCTTACATTTTATCGTTTATTTACATATTAGGGTACCTGAGGTTTGATTATAAACGTTGTTTGACTTGTTTGGAGAAGTTTATAGGTAACGTTTGGGATTCATTTTGAAGGAGGGAAACCGGTGTATTATTGAATGAAGCGCGCCAGCTAAACTGAGTTTTTGGGGATATAAAAAAGGACTTTATCGAACAAAAGGACCATTTGTGATGTAGCTGGGACCTTTTGGAGTGCCAACAGAAGAAGATCTTCAAAGTTAAGGCATTTATTTTATCTCTATTTCTGACTTCCGGGGCGCACCTGCCTGGTTGGAAAATGTTTTTAATGCTTTTGTGTGCTGTGCGCTGTCCTCAGATAGTCGCATGGTGTGATTTCACCGCAAAGCCTTTTTCAAATCTGACACAGCGGCTGGATTAACAAGAAATTAAGCTTTTTTTTTATGTATGACACTTGTATTTTCATGAATGTTAAATATGACTATTTCTGTAATTCGAATTTCGCGCTCTGCAATTTCACCGGTGTCACGACTTCCGCCGGTTGACGTCACCGACCTTCAGCCATTATTGATCCATTTTTCATTTTCCATTGGTTTTGTCTTGTCTTCCTACACACCTGGTTCCAATCCCATTCATTACATGTTGTGTATTTAACCCTCTGTTTCCCCTCATGTCCTTGACAGAGATTGTTTGTTGGATGTAGTTGTGTTATTTGTTTTGGTGTGCGACGGGTTTTGCACCCTATTATGTTATTTTTGTATACTTTGGTTTTCTGAGGTTTTTTGAATGTTTATTAAACAGCTCCGTTTTTACGAAGTTCATTCTCCTGCGCCTGACTTCCCTGCCACCAGCACGCACCGCATTACAGAATCTCTGACCACACTATGGAGTCAGCAGGAGAGGATACCACGGCCATTGAGTTGGAGGAGCGCGTCCAGGAGTATGCAGCAATGCTTTACCAACTTAGCACCGCCATGCATCGCGTTGTCCAAACTATGGACCGCTGGGAGAGACAGGGAGTCCGTCGGGAGCTGGCCTGCAGATACACCACTCTCACTTTCGACCAGCTGGTGGATCTGTCCATCCGGCTGGACAACCTTCTGGCTACTCGCAGACGTCCAGATCGGGGTCTGGTAGTTCCATCCTCCCGCACCCCCTCTCCGATACCTATGGAGCTGGGAGGGGCGGTGCGCAGGAAGACCAGAGGGGGTTCCAGCTCGTTCACCATCTGGTCGGTGCCGGCAGTGTGACCCCTGGGAATCGAGGCAGCAGGCAGGGCGCTCTGGCGTCACCCCAGGTGAGCCAGCACCATTCTCACCCAGAGCCCTCTGTTGCACATATGTTTGTGTCTGTCACTTTTCCTGAGTTTTCCCCATATTCCCAGCATAAGGTGCTCGTAGATTCAGGCGCGGCTGGGAATTCTATTGATAGAGCGTTAGCTCATAGTTGAGGGACCCCCATTTTTCCCGGGGATGTGCCCTTCCCCGTTCACGCCTTAGATCGTCAACCATTAGTGTCAGGGGTGATTAGGGAGGTCACCGCGCCTTTGGGTATGGTGACGCAGGGGGGTCATACGGAGAGAATTAGTCTCTTTCTCATTTACTCTCCTGCGTTTCCCATGGTGCTGGGCCTACCCTGGTTGCCTGTCATAACCCCACTGTTTCTTGGCCACAGAGGGCTCTCACGGGGTGGTCGCGAGAGTGCTCAGGTAGGTGTTTAGGGGTTTCCGTAGGTGCTACAACGGCGGAGAGTCCAGACCAGGTCTGCACCATGCGCATTCCCCCTGAATATGCCGATTTGGCTCTCGCCTTCTCCAAAAAGAAGGCGACTCAATTACCACCTCATCGACGAAGGGCAATTGTGCGATAGACCTCCTGGTAGACGCTGCACTTCCCAGGAGTCATGTGTATCCCCTCTCACAACCGGAGACGGAGGCTATGGAAACATATGTCTCCGAATCCCTGCGTCAGGGGTACATTCAGCCACCACTTCACCCGCCTCCTCGAGTTTCTTTTTTGTGAAGAAGAAGGATGGGGTCTGCGCCTGTGTATTGACTATCGGGGTCAGAATCAGATCACTGTAAGGTATAGTTACCCGCTACCGCTCATAGCTACAGCGATTAGAGTCAATGCACGGGGCACGCTTCTTCACCAAACTAGATCTCAGGAGCGCTTACAACCTGGTGCGTATCCTAGAGGGAGACGAGTGGAAGACGGCTTTCAGTACCACCTCTGGGCACTATGAGTATCTCGTCATGCCGTACGGGTTGATGAATGCTTCATCAGCCTTCCAAGCCTTTGCAGACGAGATTTTCAGGGACCTGCACGGGCAGGGTGTAGTGGTGTATATTGATGACATCTTGATATACTCCGCTACACGCGCAAAGCATGTGTCCCTGGTGCGCAGAGTGCTTGGTCGCCTGTTGAAATATGACCTATACATCAAGGCTGAGAAATGACTGTTCTTCCAACAGTCCATCTCCTTACTAGGGTTTCGCATTTCCACTTCAGGGGTGGAGATGGAGAGTGACCGCATTGCAGCCGTGCGTAATTGGCCGACTCCCACCACGGTAAAGGAGGTGCAGCGGTTCTTGGGGTTTGCCAATTACTACCGGAGGTTAACCGGGGTTTTGGTCAGGTGGCAGCTCCCATTACCTCACTGCTGAAGGGGGGCCCGGTGCGCTTGTAGTGGTCAGCTGAGGCGGACAAGGCTTTTAGTCACCCGAGGGCTCTGTTTACCTCGGCTCCCGTGCTGGTCCATCCGGATCCCTCTTTGGCGTTCATAGTGGAGGTGGACACGTCCGAGGCTGGGATAGCAGCGGTGCTCTCTCAGCGCTCGGGTACACCACCGAAGCTCCGCCCCTGTGCCTTCTTCTCGAAGAAGCTCAGCCCGACAGAGCGAAACTATGATGTGGGGGACCGGGAGCTGTTGGGTGTCGTCAAGGCCTTGAAGCCGTGGAGACATTGGCTTGAGGGGGCTAAACACCATTTTCTCATCTGGACTGACCACCTTAATCTGGAGTACATCCGGGCGGCGAGGAGACTGAACCCTCGCCAGGCAAGGTGGGCCATGTTTTTCACCCGTTTTGTATTTACCTTTTCATACAGACCAGGCTCTCAAAATGTTAAGGTAGACGCATTGTCCCAGCTGTATGACACAGAGGAGCGGCCCATGGATCCCACTCCCATACTCCCAGCCTCTTGCCTGGTAGCACCGGTAGTGTGGGTGCTGGACGCGGACATTGAGCAGGCGTTGCGTACAGAGCCTGTTCCCCATCAGTGTCCGGCTGGGCGTATGTACGTTCCGTCTGCTGTCCGCGACCGGCTAATCTATTGGGCCCATACGTTACCCTCCTCTGGTCATCCTGGTATCGGTCGGACGGTGCGCTGTCTTAGTGAGAAGTACTGCTGGCCCACTTTAGCTAAGAACGTGAGGGTTTATTTTACCTCCTGCTCAGTGTGCGCTCAGTGCAAGGCTCCTAGACACTTGCCCAGAGGTAAGTTACAACCCTTACCCGTTCCACAACGGCCATGGTCGCACCTGTCAGTGGATTTCCTGACTGATCTTCCTCCTTCACAGGGAAACACCACTATCCTGGTCGTTGTGGATCGTTTCTCTAAGTCCTGCCGTCTCCTCCCTCTACCCGGTCTCCCTACGGCCCTACAGACTGCGGAGACATTGTTTACACACGTCTTCGGGCACTACGGGGTGCCTGAGGATATAGTGTCTGATCGAGGTCCCCAGTTCACTTCAAGGGTCTGGAAGGCGTTCATGGAATGTCTGGGGGTCTCGGTTAGCCTTACCTCAGGTTTTCACCCCTAGAGAAACAGGCAGGTGGAGAGAGTAAACCAGAATGTAGGTAGGTTTCTGAGGTCCTATTGCCAGGACCGGCCGGGGGAGTGGGCAGCGTTCGTTCCCTGGGCAGAGATGGCCCAGAACTCGCTCCGCCACTCCTCCACAAACCTCACTCACTTCCAGTTTGTATTGGGGTATCAGCCGGTTCTGGCTCCTTGTTATCAGAGTCAGACCGAGGCTCCTGCGGTGGACGACTGGTTCCGGCGCGCGGAGGAGACATAGGACGCTGCTCATGTCCACCTTCAGCGTGCCGTGCTGCGCCAGAAAGTGGGCGCAGACCGTCACTGCAGTGAGGCCCCGGTGTTCGCACCAGGGGATCAGGTCTGGCTCTCGACCCGAAACCTGCCCCTTCGCCTGCCTTGCAGGAAGCTGGGTCCGCGGTTTGTGGGGCCATTTAAAGTCGTGAGGAGAGTGAACGAGGTATGTTATAGGTTACAGCTTCCCCCCAATTACCGCATTAACCCCTCGTTCCATGTGTTTCTCCTCAGGCCGGTGGGGGCTGGCCTACTCCAGGAGTCTGAGGTGCGGGAGGTTCGTCCGCCCTCTTTGGACATCGAGGGGGCCCCGGTGTACTCCGTTCGTTCCATACTGGATTCGAGACGTCGGGGGAGGGGCCTTCAGTACCTCGTGGACTGGGAGGGGTATGGTCCGGAGGAGAGATGCTGGGTTCCGGTGGAGGACGTGTTGGATCCTTCTATGCTGCCGAGATTTCCACCGTCTCCATTTGGATCGCCCTGCGCCTCGCCCTCCGGGTCGTCCCCGAGGTCGGTGCTGACGCGCGGTCAGGGGGGATACTGTCACGACTTCCGCCAAAGTCGGTCCCTCTTCTTGTTCAGGTGGTGTTCGGCGGTCGACGTCACCGACCTTCGACGTCACCGAGCCATCATTGATCCATTTTTCATTTTCCATTGGTTTTGTCTTGTCTTCCTACACACCTGGTTCCAATCCCATTCATTACATGTTGTGTAATTAACCCTGTGTTTCCCCTCATATCCTTGTCAGAGATTGTTTGTTGGATGTAGGTGTGTTATTTGTTCTAGTGTGCGACGGGTTTTGCACCCTATTATGTTATTTTTGTATACTTTGGTTTTCTGAGGTTTTTTGAATGTTTATTAAACAGCTCCGTTTTTACCAAGTTCATTCTCCTGCGCCTGACTTCCCTGCCACCAGCACGCATCGCATTACTACCGGATGTTGTTGAGGTGGGTCGCTAGCGGCACGTCTAGCCCAAAGAGGTTTTAAAGTAATTATGTACTGTAATTTCTCTTTGCTTATTTGAGCTGTTCTTGCCGTAATATGGACCTGGTCTTTTACCAAACAGGGGTATCTTCTGTATACCACCCCTACCTTGTCACAACACAACTGATTGGTTCAAACGCATTAAGATGGAAAGAAATTCCACATATTAACTTTTAACAAGGCACACCTGAAATGCATTCCAGGTGACCACCTCATGAAGCTGGTTGAGAGAATGTCAAGAGGGTGCAAAGCTGTCATCAAGGCAAAGGGGGGCTACATAGAATAATTTCAATATAAAATATATTTTCATTTGTTTAACACTTTTTTGGTTACATGATTCCATATGTATTATTTCATAGTTTCATTATTCATTATTTCATCATTTTGATGTCTTCACTATTATTCTACAATGTGGAAAATATCCAAAATAAAGAAAAACCCTTGAATGAGTAGGTGGGTCCAAACTTTTGAGTGGTACTGTATATGGAAAGGAATCAGGCATATTAAAGGCATACCTCACTAAACAGCTTGTAACGGTGTTCCTCCTCCTCTTCATCCGAAGAGGAGGAGCATGGATTGAACCAAGGCGCAGCGTTTTGAAATGACATAATTTTAATTAAACAAGACGGGAAAAACACGAAACGAAACCACTTGAAATAATTAACAAAATAACAAAACGAATGTAGACAAACCTGAACATACGAACTTACATAAAACACGAAGAACGCACAACAGGAAAAATGACTACATAAAACGAAGAACGCACGAAACAGTCCCGTATGGTGCAACAAACACTAACACAGGAGACAACCACCCACAACGAACACTGTGAAACAACCTACCTAAATATGACTCTCAATTAGAGGAAATGCCAAACACCTGCCTCTAATTGAGAGCCATACCAGGCAACCCTAAACCAACATAGAAACAGAAAACATAGAATGCCCACCCAAACTCACGTCCTGACCAACTAACACATACAACAAACTAACAGAAATAGGTCAGGAACGTGACACAGCTTAATAAAATTTGATTGCTTTTTTCAGGCTCAGTATACAGTACATCAGTGTAATGGTGAATTAGAGTACTGTATACAGAGAGATAATAGACTACACAGTTACTGTGTTTCAGAGGCTTGGCTTGAGAAATGGAAGGGTGCTATAAGCCTGCATCTTCTCTCCTCCCACGTCCTCTCCTCCCTGCTATGCTCCTAGAATGCATGCTGCAGAGTATTTACCATGGAGATGGTTTCTGTCAAGGCCTGGGAAGAGCTGTTGCTATGTGGAAATAAATAGAAATGATACAGCCGAAACTGAAAGAGCTCAAGATAAATTATCACACAAAACACAGCAAATACAGTCTCTCTCCCTCCCTATCTGTCTACTTCTCTCATTCTCTGGATTTAATGCTACTTTATATTCAATACATTCCTTCTAAAATAAAACAAATCATGTGTCTATTATATTACTGCTAAATGAAGTGTCAGTGAAGTGAATATGCTCTCCTCTCCTTCATGTTTCATTCTACATCAATAAAACACCACATTTCTATTCAGCCTACTCTGCAGAGGCTCCCACAGCGTTGAACGGCCTAATCCATCAAACCCAACATCCTGATCAGCCTGTGTAGCCTATTGTTCTGACGTTTAAACCCATCCGGGCCTGGCCAATAAAATGAGCATTTTGAGCACTGAGAGCTGAGGAACAGACATTCATTTGTCACATGAGTTGTTAGTAGAATAGAGGTAAAGAGGTAATACATGGTTTTTCAGAGGACAGAGGTATAGGGTTGTGCTATAGGTGCGGAAGATTGGTAAACATACTGTAATAGAGGAGAGAACTGACATTCATTCACAGTGGCTGTTAATAATAAGAGCATAAAGAGGCCAGGAGGTAATACATTGTGTTTATGTGGAGGAGAGGTAGAGTGGTAAGTGTATTATTACAAGAGAGATGTATAGGGATTGGTTATGAGCGTTAGAGTGGTGGATGTAATATAGCAGGGCAGTATGTATGTGTTCATGTAGACAGTGCAGAGCATAAGAGCATGAGAGCTCACAGAAACCTGTTCACAGTGCATTAAATGCGCTGAATATACTAATTGAATATACTTTAACCCAAAGCAACTTACAGTCATGCATGCATACATTTTACATACAGTATGGGTGGTCCCAGGAATTTAACCCACTATCCTGGCTGTTGCAAACATCCTGCTGTACCAACTGAGCTACAGAGGACCATGAATATCAGCATGCAGACTCACAGACATGTGAGTACAAACACACAAACTGCTTGCATGTGTGTGTGTGCATGTGCATTCGTTTGTGTGCATATATGAGTGTGTGTGTGTGCGTGCGCATCTCTCTCATAACAGGTAATTGGTTTCCACCTCTGGTGAGGCGCCTGCTGGGCAACGTGCATCCTGCCGGGGGCCTGATCAAAAGAGAAATAAGGCGCTAATTAAAGACAGGCAGGCGGGCGGGCGGACGGCCCGTAGAGCAGATAGTTCCAGGAAAGCGTGACGTGATTAGCAGTCACCTAGGAACACAGAATGATGGGATGAAATATCCTGATTCTGTAATGACCACCTTATAGAGTCTTTGTCTGTGCTCTCTTTGTCTCTCTCTCTCTTCAGAAAGGAACAGAAATAGCTTATTGACAAAGAAGTGAATTAAACACAAGCTTGCTCTATTACAAACAGTATGCGCCATTCACCTCGGTCTCTTACCTTTGGCCATGTCAACGTTGGAAAATTGGTTCTGAACTAAGCAGCCTTATTAGATTAAGATACATTTAAATTAAAACACACACAAATTCATATTACATTTCTGGAATCACACAAAATAACAGAACAGAGATGCGCCCCTCCAACCTCAGTATTTTCTGCAGTACTAAACATCTTTAAGAATAACAAAAACACATCCAAAACTTCATAATGACATGCTAATGTATGCAATTACCCAGGGATATGAAGCTAAGCCAGCCATAAGGGCTGAGGATTATGAATGTGTTATTAACACTGAGTGAATCTCTCTCTCTCTCACACACACACACACACACACACACACACACACACACACACACACACACACACACACACACACACACACACACACACACACACACACACACACACACACACACACACGTACGTCTTGTTCATAATTTGAGAAGCATTAGACAACACATTGGAAAGGACAGAGGACAACAGAGAGGACATCTCACACACATGGAACCTCCACACATATACATAATGAATAGAACATAATGAATGTGGTTAAACACAAACGAGGACGGGAGAGAGAGAGAGAAAGAAAGAGAACGATAGAGACATGTCTGAGTGTCTGAGTCTGCCTGTGTGCCATGGCTGAACAGAGTGTGTGGGCAGAGAGAACCAGACACAGTCAGCATGAATCAGATGAACCCTGAACCCTAAGTGTCACCTCTCAATATCCAATTAAAACCCACAGAGGCACCTGACCTCTGTTGAACTGGTAGCAGTAGGTGGCTCAGTAGAGCATGTGCTCTCACATGGAACAGGGAACACATGGCTGATGCGAGCAGTGTGGAGCTACTGGATCTGTTCACGGCTTTACCTGACAGAGGATAATAATTTCAACACTCATCTTCTGCACATCTATCACCCCAGTGTTTAATTTGCCATACTGTAATAATTTTGCCACTATGGCCTATTTATTGCCTCACCCCCTTATCCTACCTCATTTGCACACACTGTATATACACTTTCTCTATTGTATTATTGACTGTATGTTTGTTTATTCCATGTGTAACTCTCTGTTGTTGTTTGTGTCACACTGCTTTGCTTGATCTTGGCTGGGTCGTGATTGTAGATGAGAACTTGTTCTCAACTAGCCTACCTGGTTAAATAAAGGTGAAATATATATATATATTTTTTAATACGCTGAGGTAAATTACACAATTACACTAAGGTGAGACACAAAGGCGTATTGACGTCATGTGAACATAATCTCTGCACAGCTGATGATGCTTTGTGTTCTCCATTGATTTCTGAGCCTAGGAAATAGCACCTTCAGCACAAAGGTGTTTCAGACGTGAGTCAGCTTGAGAGGAGAAGAGAGATCTCGTCAACAGAGAGGTGCTTGTGTTTGTGGATCTTTCTGGCTATAGTACATGTCACTTTATCAAGGTCATAACTTGCACTTTGATTAGTAAATCACTGCCATCTCGCTCTCTCTTCCTCTCACACTACAGTGTCTGACTGCAGTGTGTTCTCTCTCCTGCAGTATCTATCTATTCGCACACACACCTAAGATGGCGCCGACGGAGATGGCAGCATCGTGACTAGCTCTTAGAAAACTTTGCAGTATTTTCTTTTTTTATCTAATACTTTTTACTTTATTAGCTCAGGAAATGTTTTGTGTCATTACATACAACCGGGAAGAAGTATTGGATATTAGAGCGGCGGCAACTCACCAGAACTACCAGCATTACGACCAAGAATACAACTTCCCTGGAGCAGATCCTTTGTTCACTCTCCCCAGAGCAATTGAACTTATTCCAGAGGCCGACTAATAAACATTGCCGGCAGAGAGGCACTCGAGGCGGCCTGCTGGTTCAACTTAGGAGGCGCGCACATCACCTACCGCTTCCGAGTATATTACTCGCGCTACTAAGACTCTAGACCATTGCAATTGAAACTTCAGGGAATGCTTACAAGGCCTTCCCCTGCCCTCCTTACGGCAAATCTGACCATGACTCCATCTTGCTCCTTTTGTCCTATAGGCAGAAACTCATACAGGATGTGCCCGTGCTTCGTACTATTCAACGCTGGTTTGACCAATCGGAATCCATGCTTCAGGATTATTTTGATCACGTGGACTGGGATATGTTCCGGGTAGCTTGCGAAAATAATTTAGACGCATACACGGATACGGTGACTGAGTTCATAAGGAAGTGTATAGGAGATGTAGTACCCACTGTGACTATTAAAACCTACCCTAACCAGAAACCGTGGATAGATGGTAGCATTCGCGTGAAACTGAAAGCGCGAACCACCGCATTTAACCTCTACTTCCTCACAAACCCGGGTCCGGGAGCACCCCCATCAGTAAAAAAAGCTGACTAGCATAGGCTAGCATAGCGTCACAAGTAAATAGTAGCATCTAAATATCATTAAATCACAAGTCCAAGACACCAGATGAAAGATACACATCTTGTGAATCCAGCCATCATTTCTGATTTTTAAAATGTTTTACAGGGAAGACACAATATGTAAATCTATTAGCTAACCACGTTAGCAAAAGACACCACTGTTTTTACTCCACCCTTTTCTTACTGCATCAGTAGCTATCACAAATTCGACCAAATAAAGATATAAATAGCCACTAACCAAGAAACACTTTCATCCGATGACAGTCTGATAACATATGCTATACAATAAATATGTTTTGTTAGAAAAATGTGCATATTTCAGGTATAAATCATAGTTTACCATTGCAGCCACCATAACAACTCTCACCAAAGCAACTAGAATAACTACAGAGACCATCGTGTATTAGCTAATTACTCATCATAAAACATTTCTTAAAAATACACAGCATACAGCAAATGAAAGACACAGATCTTGTGAATCTAGCCAATATTTCTGATTTTCTAAGTGTTTTACAGCGAAAACACAAAATAGCGTTATATTAGCTTACCACAATAGCAAACATCACAACAGCATTGATTCAAGTCAAAAATAGCGATAACGTATAAACCACCAAAATATATTAATTTTTTCACTAACCTTCTCAGAATTCTTCAGATGACAGTCCTATAACATCATATTACACAATATATATAGAGTTTGTTCGAAAATGTGCATATTTAGCGCCACAAATCGTGGTTATACAATGAGAAAAGTAGCAAAGCTGCCCAGAAAATGTCAGGAGAAATCTTTGAAGAGGCACCTATTCTAATCAGTAACTATTCCAAAACTTGACTAAAAAATACAGGTTGGACAGCAATTGAAAGACAAATTAGTTCTTAATGCAATCGCTGGGTTACATTTTTAAAATTAACGTTACTTCAAAATACAGAGTGCGATAAAGCGAGGCTGCACTGCAATTAATGGCGGCTTATGCATTTGACATTTTTCAACAGAACAACGAATTATCAGCATAAATAGTTCTTACTTTTTGATGAACTCTCATCAGAATCTTGGGAAAGGTGTCCTTTGTCCAAAAGAATCGTTGCTAGGTTGTATAACGTCCTCTTCAACGTAGCAATTAGCAGTAAACATTAGCATTTGAGCCAGAGATACCCAACTTCCTAGAACGCCACGAAAATAAATACCCGAAAATCGCAATATACTGACATAAACTGATATAATTCGGTTTAAAATAACAAGATTATGATGTCTTTAAAGCCTATATCGAATAAAAACACAGCCGGAAATGTCTAAGATCTATAACCGATGGTTCTAGTACAATATGCCAAGGTCCTCAGTGCGTCAGAGCGAAGAGGGAAAAGAACATACACGTCTTTGCCAAGTGATTTATAACCTTTGAGATCTACGTAGAGACTCCATTTCAAGTCTCCCTATTCGCTAACACCCAGGGGAAGGGGTATGCAGTGCATCTCAACCAATAGAAGACAGGCAGATTTATACACAGGTCTCAGAGGAGCTTGGAAAATTTGGCATTCTCACATACACATAGTAAAATTGCTCTAAGTCCAGTTCTGTTTCACTCAGTTATAATTCAAACGGTTTTAGAAACTAGAGAGTGTTTTCTATCCAATAGTAACAATAATATGCATATTGTACGAGCAAGAATTGAGTACGAGGCAGTTTAATTTGGGAACGTCATTATTACAAAGTGCTAACAGCTCCCCCTATTGACAAGAAGTTAACCAAGGCAAGGCGACTGGTAAAATGGCAGAATATAAACAGCGTAGTTATTCACTCTGCAAGGCAATCAAACAAGCTAAACGTCAGTATAGAGATAAAGTGGAGTCACAATTCAATGGCTCAGACACGAGACATATGTGGCAGGGATTACAGACAATCACGGACTACAAAAGGAAAAACCAGCCACGTCGCCAAGACCGACGTCTTGCTTCGGGACAGGCTAAACACATTCTTCGCACGCTTTGAGAATAACACAGTGCCACCACCATGGTCCGCAACCAAGGACTGTGGGCTCCACTTCTCCGTAGCCGACGTGAGTAAGACATTTAAACGCGTTAACCCTCGCAAGGCTGCTGGCCCAGACGGCATCCCTAGCCGCGTCCTCAGAGCATGCGCAGACCAGCTGGCTGATGTGTTTACGACATATTCATTCTCTCCTTATCCCAGTCTGCTGTCCCCAGATGCTTCAAGATGTCCACCATTGGTGCCTCCCGGGTAGCGCAGGGGTATAGAGCACTGCATCGCAGTGCTAGCTGCGCCACCAGAGTCTCTGGGTTCGCGCCCAGGCTCTGTCGCAGCCGGCCGCGACCGGGAGGTCCGTGGGGCGACGCACAATTGGCTTAGCGTCGTCCGGGTTAGGGAGGGTTTGGCCGGTAGGGATATCCTTGTCTCATCGCTCTCCAGCGACTCCTGTGGCGGGCCGGGCGCAGTGCGCGCTAACCGAGGGGGGCGGGTGCACGGTGTTTCCTCCGACACATTGGTGCGGCTGGCTTCCGGGTTGGAGGTGCGCTGTGTTAAGAAGCAGTGCGGCTTGGTTGGGTTGTGCTTCGGAGGACGCATGGCTTTCGACCTTCGTCTCTCCCGAGCCCGTACGGGAGTTGTAGCGATGAGACAAGATAGTAATTACTAGCGATTGGATACCACGAAAATTGGGGGGAAAAGGGGAGAAAAAAAAGAAAAAAAAAGAAAAAGGTGTCCACCATTGTTCCTGTACCCAAAAAGGCAAAGGTAACTGAACTTAATGACTATCGCCCAGTAGCGCTCACCTCTGTCATCATGAAGTGCTTTGAGAGACTAGTCAAGGATCATATCACCTCTACCTTACCTGCCACCCGCTTAAATTTTCTTACCACCTGAATAGATCCACAGACGATGCAATCGCCATCACTCTGCACACTGCCCCACCCCATCTGGACAAGAGGAACAACTATGTAAGAATGCTGTTATTGACTATAGCTTAGCATTCAACACCATAGTACCCTCTAGGCCAGGGGTGTCAAACATAGGTCCCGCGGGCCGGAACCGGCCCCCAAGGAGGTTCGATCAGGCCCGCAGGATAATTTGAAAGTGGAAAAAATGCATAAAAGACATGAAATTAATATTTTTAATTCGCTGCAATTCATGGATTATCCGCTAAGGGGCGCACTCTTTCCATCAGAGTAGAAGACAAGCCGCATCACTGAGACAGACTGAAAACAGCAGACGGTATCAATGCGCCATCTGCTGCTTGTTACGACGTTGTTAATACCTTGGTCTCTACCTCTCCGCTACACCCTCATTAGCCAAAATGTCGTTATCCAAACGGAGAAAAGTAGATAAGGAGTGTAGAATTTTCAAAGAAAATGGACCACATCCTATTTATTTACAGAGATGCACGGAAAACCTTCGTGCTTGGTGTGTTTGCAACAAGTTTCGGTATTGAAGGAATATAATATTCGACGCCACTACGAGACTCATCACAGCGAAAAATATGACGGCTTGCAAGGACAACTGAGAAGAGATAAGATTAACGAATTGCTGGCGGGTCTGAGGAAACAGCAGTCAACTTTCATCCAGAGCCGAGAAGTCAGTGAAGCAGCGGTAAAAGCCAGCTACCAGTGTGATGCAGATTTGAAGGGCAAATTTGCCTCTGTAGGTCTGGACAGATTTTATCAGTATCTACTACCAGGGTACCCCAAATTAACAGCCCTGGCTGCTAAAATTTTGTGCATGTTTGGGACAACCTACCTTTGTGAACAAATTTTCTCTGTGATGAATATCAATAAAACAAAAATGCGTTCAAGGCTCACAAACAAGCACTTAAATGACATTCTGAAAGTGACAGCTAGTCAGGACATGACACCTGGTGTTGATGCACTTGTACAGGCCAAAAGATGCCAAGTTTCAGGAACAAATACAAGTCCAGACTAGACTAACACCTTTAAAATGCTGCCTTAGATACTGTTTGCATTGAAAGAATACAGCTCTGTGAAGATGAATCCTTGCTGTGGTGATTTAAAAAATGTGCACTTTAATGTTAGTCAGCAGCTTCAAAACAAAAGTTGTGTGATGGAATTCTACTGTTCATACAACTCCATAAATTTTCAGTATGTATTGTATGTGTATGTATGTTTCATGTATGAAGTTTACAGATTTACAGGACAGGCGAACACTTTCTTCATTACACATTTAAAATCACTCTCCTTAGTTTGTAAGGTGTACGCAGGGATTACATTTAGATTTTATATGCGTATGTGTAAGTGGTTTAAAAATTCCTTTCTTTAAAAGTCTCATTTAATCTTAAAGTGCATTACTATATTTTTCAGTACCAATTAAAGTTTTGTGCCTTTGTACAATCAGTGGGATCAGTTGCAATGCATATTTGTGAATGATAAAAGTAAATTGCACATTTGTCTAAGGAAATATGAGGTGTTTCATGAAATGTTTTGTAAAAGGATAGTTCATTAAATTTCAATATTTTCCTAATGTTCTTGTGCTTCTTTACACCAAAACAAAGGAAAGACATGATATTTTGGTTATTTATAGCAGAGTATGGTATAATTTTAATGGTCCGGCCCACTTGACATCTCCCTAGGCCGTATGTGGCCCACGATGCGAAATGAGTTTGACACCCCTGCTCTAGGCTTATCATTAAGCTCGAGGCCCTGGGTTTGAACCCCGCCCTGTGCAACTGGGTCCTGGACATCCTGATGGGCCGCCTCCAGGTGGTGAAGGTAGAAACTATCACCTCCACCCCACTGATCCTCAACACTGGGACCCCACAAGGGTGTGTGCTCAGCCCTCCCCCTGTACTCCCTGTTCACCATGAATGCGTGGCCATGCACGCCTTCACATCAATCAACAAGTTTGCAGACAACACACAAGTAGTACGACAGCGGCAGGGTAGCCTAGTGGTTAGAGCGTTGGCAAGATTGAATCCCCGAGCTGACAAGGTAAAAATCTGTCGTTCTTCCCCTGAACAAGGTAGTTAACCCAATGTTCCTAGGCCGTCATTGAAAATAAGAATTTATTCCTAGTAAAATTAAATAGTTGGCTTGATTACCAACGGTGACAAGACAGCCTACAGGGAGGAGGTGAGGGCTCTGGGAGTGTGGTGCCTGGCAAACAACCTCTCACTCAATGTCAACAAAACAAAGGAGCTGATTGTGGACTACAGGGAACAGCAGAGGGTTCACCCCCTTATCTACATCGATGGGACTGCAGTGGAGATGGTGGAAAGCTTCAAATTCCTTGGTGTACACATCACTGACAAACTGAAATAGACCACCCACACAGACAGGGTGGTGAAGAAACTGCAACAGAGTCTCTTCAACCTCAGGAGGCTAAAGAAATTTTGGCTTGTTAGATTAAAACCTCAAATTTTTACAGATGCACAATTGAAAGCATCCTGTCGGCTGTATCACCGCCTGGTACGGCAACTGCATCGCCCGCATCCACAAGGGTGGTGCGGTCTGCCCAAGTCATTACCAGGGGCAAACTACCCGCCCTCCAAGACACCTACAGCACCTGATGTCACAGAAAGGCCAAAAACATCATCAAGGACATCAACCACCCGAGCCACTGCCTATTCACCCCACTATCATCCAGAAGGCGAGGTCAGTACAGGTGCATCAAAGCTGGGACCGAGAGACTGAAAAACAGCTTCAATTTCAAGGCCATCAGACTGTTAAAACAGCCATCACTAGGACATTAGAGGCTGCTGCCTACAGGCATAGACTAGGAATCATTGGCCACTTTAAGGAATGGAACACCAGTCACTTTAATAATGTTTACATAAAGTTGAAGTCGGAAGTTTACATACATTTAGGTTGTCATTAAAACTTGTTTTTCAACCACTCCACAAATTTCTTGTTAACAAACTATAGTTTTGGCAAGTCGGTTAGGACATCTACTTTGTGCATGACACAAGTAATTTTTCCAACTACTGTTTACAGACAGATTATTTCACTTATAATTCACTGTATCACAATTCCAGTGAGTCAGAAGTTTACATACACTAAGTTGACTGTGCCTTTAAACAGCTTGGAAAATTCTATAAAATGATGTCATGGCTTTAGAAGCTTCTGATAGGCTAATTGACATAATTTGAGTCAATTGGAGGTGTACCTGTGGATGTATTTCAAGGCCTACCTTCAAACTCTGTGCCTCTTTGATTGACATAATAGGATAATCAAAATAAATCAGCCAAGACCTCAGAAACAAAATTGTAGACCTCCACAAGTCTGGTTCATCCTTGGGAGCAATTTCCAAACGCCCTGAAAGTACCACGTTCATCTGTACAAACAATAGTACACAAGTATAAACACCATGGAACCACGCAGCCGTCATACTGCTCAGGAAGGAGTCGCATTCTGTCTCCTAGAGATGAACATACGTTGGTGTGAAAAGTGCAAATCAATCCCAGAACAACAGCAAAGGACCTTGTGAAGATGCTGGAGGAAACAGGTACAAAAGTATCTATATCCACAGTAAAACGAGTCCTATATCGACATAACCTGAAAGGCCGCTCAGCAAGGAAGAAGCCACTGCTTCAAAACCGCCATAAAAAGCCAGACTACGGTTTGCAACTGCACATGGGGACAAGATCAAACTTTTTGGAGAAATGTCCTCTGGTCTGATGAAACAAAAATAGAACTGTTTGGCCATAATGACCATCATTATGTTTGGAGGAAAAAGGGGGACGCTTGCAAGCCGAAGAACACCATCCCACCCGTAAAGCACGGGGGTGGCAGCATCATGGTGTGGGGGTGCTTTGCTGCAGGAGGGACAAGTGGGCTTCACAAAATAGATGGCATCATGAGGGAGGGAAATTGTGTGGATATATTGAAGCAACATCTCAAGACATCAGTCAGGAAGTTAAAGCTTGGTCGCAAATGGACAATGACCCCAACATACTTCCAAAGTTGTGGCAAAATGGCTTAAGGACAACAAAGTCAAGGTATTGGAGTGGCCATCACAAAGCCCTGACCTCAAACCTATAGAACATTTGTGAACCAGCTCTGTCAGGAAGAATGGGCCAAAATTCACTCAACTTATTGTGGGAAGCTTGTGGAAGGCTACCCGAAACGTTTGACCCAAGTTAAACAATTTAAAGGCAAGGCTACTTAATACTAATTGAGTGTATGTAAACTTCTGACCCACTGGGAATGTAATGAAATAAATAAAAGCTGAAATAAATCCTTCTCTATTATTCTGACATTTCACATTCTTAAAATAAAGTGGTGATCCTAACTGACCTAAAACAGGGCATTTTTACTAGGATTAAATGTCAGGAATTGTGAAAAACTGAGTTTAAATGTATTTGGCTAAGGTGTATGTAAACTTCCAACTTCAACTGTATATAGTCTTAATTCATTCCTACTTAGATGTGTGTATTGGGTGTATGTTGTGTAATTTGTTAGATATTACTTGTTAGATATTATTGCACTGCCGGAGCTAGAAGCACAAGCATTTCGCTACACCCGCAATGACATCTGCTAATCACGTGTATGTGACCAATAAAATGTAATTTTATTTGATCTAGCCCTGGTGTCTGTTCTGTCAGGCTCAGTCTATTGAGAGCAGAGACATTAACATGCACCCTGACCCACTGTCCCCTAGTCCCCAATACCAACACTGCTAACTCCCTCTCTTGCTCTACCTTCCTTTATTCAGCCTGTCAACTTGTTCCCAATCAGACATCCCCAACTCTGCCTTCCCCACTCAGCTGTAGCACGCAATGAAAACCAACATGTAATTTGTTGACATGATGCCATGACTGGAAACGCATACAGTAGGCCTATAATAAATGTCAATCCAAAGAAAATGTGAATCAGAAGAAAATCAGAGTTAATTTCACTCTTCTGTTTTGCTTGTCCCCAATGCTTCTTGTTTGAGAATGTTGTCAACAAATGAGGAGTCACTTTCATAGGGTTGTGACCAATGATTTATGTATACATATCATTGGTTATGACTAGATGGAGTACACCTATGACCCGAAGTGACTTTTCGTAGCAGGTAAGAAGAGGATTTTAGCTGACCCTAAACCTTTTCCGAACCTTAACCAAATTATCCTGACCTGTTGTGTAAAATCTCCTAATCTGCTGCGAAAAAGTAACTTCCAGTCATGGCTGCATACCACCTAGTTAAAACCCTTTGGTAGAGTATAAAGGACATGGTTGGTGCCAGAATGCTCAGTGCTTCAGCACGCGATGGCGGGTCAGGGCACCAGAGGGACGGGGGAGGGAGATAGTTGAGGTCCTCATATGGGTCAGGTGTTTGCATGGCCAGCTTGCGTTAACTCACACAAAGCAAAGCCTCCTGAAATCTTTTCAGAATCAGTGTCTCATCAAACCAGGAGTGAGTATCAATATTTGTTTTTCATATTCTAAAACAAAGATTATTTCTACCATCTACCATAGAAGGTAGAAAGGGAGGGGGGGCCCAGAAGAACATTTACACAAGTTTTGTCTATCCATTTCAAATTCAGGGTGGTCTGTACTAGGCCCGGTCAGCCAGAGTAAAGTGTTCCCGCTAAGCTTCTCTCTGCTCTGGCTTTTAGATATAACAGAACCAAAACAACCTTCTGGGCTTTGATAATGCTCATAGGGAGGGCCATTGTTGAGATGAAAATAAATACAAATGCTTTTCATGGGAATATGAAGTAAAGACCTTGAATCCTAATAAAACTGAGAATCACTGTTGGCAGTGGGACAAAGGGGTTGGGTTGGACTGACGCCAGCAAGCTGTGAAGGAGAGCTTTCTTAATCTGAAGGACAAATAAAGGGAATAGAGATACCCCTATGAACACAAATACATAAAACATAGCAGTTTTAGAACACTCATAGAGCAGTAATGTGTGATTTAGCCAGAGCAGAGACATACAGTAGAACAGTGATGTGTGTTCTTACACCCGGAGAACTGACTAATAACAGAAAGGAACAGATGAAGTCACCATGGTAACTCAATATAATAAGGTTGCTTTATTGTATGCATTGCTGTATGGTTACACATAGAGGTAACTTCCAAAATAAAGGAAACACTAGAGGAAATGAGGGTTCTGGCAGCTCTGTTATGGTGTGGGGTCCATTTTAATGGCATGGTTTAGGTCCTGTCAACCACTTAGAGGGCAAGGTAAGTGGCAATTAATCACACAGCCATTCTGTGTGATCACCTTCAACTTATGGTGAATCATTTGTGGTCTCTCAAGTGGTCACTGAATGGTTTGATGAGCATGAAAACGATGTAAACCATATGCTATGGCAGTCTCAGCCGCCAGATCTAAACCCAATTGAACACTTATGGGAGATTCTGTAGCGGTGCCAGAGACAGCGTTTTCCAACAAAACACCAAATTATGGAATTTTCTGTGGAAGAATGGTGTCACATCCCTCCAATAAAGTTCCAGACACTTGTAGAATCTATGACAAGGTACATTGACGCTGTTCTGTCAACTCGGGGAGGCCCAAAGCCCTATTAAGACATTTTATGTTGGTGTTTACTTTATTTTGGCAGTTACCAGTACATAGCCAGTGAAAATGTTTCACAAATCAATGCTAACCATTGTTGGCCTATTTGTTCTGCAATTGTATAGTAACAGAAAGCAATTCCACACGTAATATAGTAGAATGTATGATACTTTCATCAATGTGTTATAACATTAATACTTTCTTTAGTTTTTAGATCAAAGAATCCAACAAAACTGGTAGGCTACCTGGAACCAAATCCTACTTGTTTCAAATAATGATTGGACCATGCTATATAGTCAGCTGAACCATTTATTAGGAGATGGATCCCAGCAGAAAAAAACACACCATCAAACTGATCTTTAAGCAGATCTGAAAACAGAAGCTAAAAATAGCATATTTCTGCTGTTCAGTGTCTATTCTGTTACACATCCTTTTGCTGTTCCTTTACACATCAAGACAGGCTTGTCATATCATGTGAAGGATTAATAACCAATGCGGATTATTTATAGAATAACATAAATCAGGCAGATAACAGATCTCACTGGTGTATTTTAAGTACAGATGATAAGGTAAACTGGACTACCACACTCCTAGTTTGGATACTATTGAGTGACACACCATTTTTTTAACATATATTTTATTTCTCCTTTATTTAACCTGGTAGGCTAGTTGAGAACAAGATCTAATTTGCAACTGCGACCTGGACAAGATAAAGCAAAGCAGTTTGACACATTCAATAACACAGAGTTACACATGGAATAAACAAACATACATTCAATAATACAGTAGAAAAGACTATATACAGCATGTGCAAATGAGGTAGGATAAGGGAGGTAAGGCAATAAATAGGCCATGGTGGCAAAGTAATTACAATATAGCAATTAAACACTGGAATGGTAGAATGTGCAGAAGATAAATTTGCAAGTAGAGATACTGGGGTGCAAAGGAGCAGGCTAAATAAATAAATACAGTATGGGGATGAGGTAGATTGGATTGGCTATTTACAGATGGGCTATGTACAGGTGCAGTGATCTGTGAGCTGCTCTGACAGCTGGTGCTTAAAGCTAGTGAGGGAGGTAAGAGTCTCCAGCTTTAGTGATTTTTGCAGTTCGTTCCAGTCATTGGCAGCAGAGAACTGGAAGGAGAGGTGGCCAAAAGGAAGATTTGGCTTTGGGGGTGACCAGTGAGATATACCTGCTGAAGCGCGTGCTACGGGTGGGTGCTGCTATGGTGACCAGTGAGCTGATATAAGGCGGGGCTTTGCCTAGCAGAGACTTGTAGATGACCTGGAGCGAGTGGGTTTGGCGACGAGTATGAAGTGAGGGCCAGCCAACGAGAGCGTACAGGTCGCAGTGGTGGGTAGTATATGGGGCTTTGGTGACAAAAGGGATGGCACTGTGATAGACTGCATCCAATTTGTTGAGTAGAGTGTTGAGAAGTGTATTTTGTAAATAACATTGCCAAAGTCGAGGATCGGTAGGATGGTCAGTTTTACGAGGGTATGTTTGGCAGCATGAGTGAAGGATGATTTGTTGTGAAATAGGAAGCCGATTATAGATTTAATTTTGGATTGGAGATGTTTAATGTGAGTCTGGAAGGAGAGTTTACAGTCTAACCAGACTCCTAGGTATTTGTAGTTGTCCACATATTCTAAGTCAGAACCGTCCAGAGTAGTGATGCCGGACGGGCGGGCAGGTGCGGGAAGCGATCGGTTGAAGAGCATGCCTTTAGTTTTACTTGCATTTAAGAGCAGTTGGAGGCCACGGAAGGAGAGTTGTATGGCATTGAAGCTCGTCTGGAGGTTAGTTAACACAGTCTCAGACGATACAAAAGAGAGGTTGAACAGGCTAGTAATAGGGGGTTGCAACGATTTCGGCAGAACATTCTAGAAAGAGAGGTTCCAGATTGTCTAGCCCGGCTGATTTGTAGGGGTCCAGATGTTGCAGCTCTTTCAGAACATCAGCTATCTGGATTTGGCACATTTGTGGCCTGCTGGAGGTCATTTTGCAGGGCTCTGGCAGTGCTCCTCCTTGCACAAAGGCGGAGGTAGCGGTCCTGCTGCTGGGTTGTTGCCCTCCTACGGCCTCCTCCACGTCTCCTGATGTACTGGCCTGTCTCCTGGTAGCGCCTCCATGCTCTGGACACTACGCTGACAGACACAGCAAACCTTCTTGCCACAGTTCGCATTGATGTGCCATCCTGGATGAGCTGCACTACCTGAGCCACTTGTGTGGGTTGTAGACTCCGTCTCATGCTACCACTAGAGTGAAAGCACCGCCAGCATTCAAAAGTGACCAAAACATCAGCCAGGAAGCATAGGAACTGAGAAGTGGTCTGTGGTAACCACCTGCAGAACCACTCCTTTATTGGGGGTGTCTTGCTAATTGCTTATAATTTCCACCTTTTGTATATTCCATTTGCACAACAGCATGTGAAATTTATTGTCAATCAGTGTTGCTTCCTAAGTGGACAGTTTGATTTCACAGAAGTGTGATTGACTTGGAGTTACATTGTGTTGTTTAAGTGTTCCCTTTATTTTTTTGAGCAGTGTATTTTTTTGTTTGCAGTCCAGAGTCTCCAGCGACGATCTGCAGTCCAGAGTCTCCAGCGACGATCTGCAGTCCAGAGTCTCCAGCGACGATCTGCAGTCCAGAGTCTCCAGCGACGATCTGCAGTCCAGAGTCTCCAGCGACGGTCTGCAGTCCAGAGCCTCCAGCGACGTTCTGCAATACAGAGCCTCCAGCGACCGTCTGCAGTCCAGAGCCTCCAGTGACGGTCGGCAGACCAGAGCCTCTGGCGATGATCCACGGTCCGGAGCCTCCGGCGACGATCCACGGTGTTAGAGCCGATTTTGACATATTTGTATAAAAAACTGAACATACTGAGCTCCATGTACATGTGTGTAAATTTTTAAATATTAATGTATATGATGAAATATTAGGTACGTACCTTTATGATTTATATTTACCTGATTGAGATATATTCATTTGTTGTTAGTGTAACTTACTTTTTGCCCCCCCCCCATTCATTGTACTGTGTTAAGTGTGTTAGGATAAAGGCAGGAAGTTGGGCCTTCGGGGGAAGGAGTCCTTGCTAGATGCGAGAGCGGTATAGTTTTTTGACCATATTATGTATTTTCCATATCAAGTAATCTATGCTTTAAGTTTATTGGAGAATCATTTCTTCGGTAGATATAAGAAGAATAAACATTTTTGTTGCACCATATCCCTGGATGTCATTGAATGTTTGGCCGTTTGGAAACCTTGAGTGTGGACTGTATGCGTACGAAACAACCCCGCTTCAGGCTTGGGCAGTGGCTATGGTAAAGAGGAAAGGAAGCCACTACAATCAAGTCAAAAAAACTCAGTGAAGGATTACTATCGGAAGGAAATCTCCGGATTGGACACACGCTGGATATTGTTCTATTTGTAATTGCATTCGGACCATAAGGACAGCTCGCTTGGAAGGACTTGAACTTCTAGAATTCGCCAGCCGTGAGTAACCACTGCGAATGAATGAGCTGCCCTGTTCAATGCGATCGTTTGATCATGCATATTATGGAAGTGCAAATGTGCTTATAATTGGAATGTTTGATCAACTTGGGAATGGAATTCAAAGCACAGCGCTGTGAAATCAATTAAGAAGTTTAAGTTCGGGAAACACTGAGATCCTATGCACAATGTAGCCTAATCATATGTCTAATATTTAGCCTAACGTGGAAATGCAACGCATCAACGCAACGAATGCAACTTAAGGATCTAAAGATACTGCGTGATACTTCATTAAAGGGACAAATCTTATAATGGGATGAAATGTTTAAAACGCATCTAAAATGCCGAACTTGCACATGTTCAATTCAAAATGGATCAATTTGCTGAAATGGATGACTGTGTTTTTAAAGCATTAAAGGAGGTCTAAAGGGGCATTACGTTTAACAATCAAACCAACAGCTGTGTCATTGTAAATTGAGTAAACTATAAGTGAATGATGGGGGATGAAATCCCAAATGTCTCCACTGGAGAGGGCAGAGGAGCATCTAAATTCACTCTATGCAGCACAGAGAGGCAAACTTGGAGTGTATACACGCAAAATGAATGAAATAAAAGTCCTTGTTGATGGAGGAAACATTGAAACTGTGAATGAGAGTCGAAGCATTTGATGCTGTTCTCAATGACTTTAAGAATGCTCATGAATCTGTGCTAGAGCTGGTCACAGAGGAGGAACAGGAACAGGAGAGCATTAACTATTATCAACCAAGAATGAGAACTTATGAACATTTCCTGAACGAGGTGGAAATATGGAAAAAGGCTGAAGTTGAGCCACAAACGCTCATTGAACCACACGACAGCATTTCCAATATGTCAAAAACATCAAGTAAAACAAACTATTCTAAGACTGCTTCCTCAGTGTCCTCTGCACGCCTAAAAGCTGAGGCAGAAGGAGCAGCTCTACTAGCTCGCCAAGCATCATTACAGGACAAGCATGCATTGGAACTGGAGAAAGCTCAACTGGAACAACAGAAAGCTCAACTGAATGTTAGGATGGAAAAAAATGGCACTGGAAATGGACATAGCAGCATATAATGCCAAACTGAAGGTCCTGGAGAGTGTTGAGTCAACTTCTCAATCCCATTCTGTGGCATCCCACTTACTAAGCCAAGAAGATGGAATGAACTCTTATTTTGAGAAACAGGAACCAGAGGTCTATGAGGAACCTGAACCATCACCTGTTGAGTTTGCTGCATTAGGTGCAGTTCCAAAGACCCCACTACAAAGAGTTTTACAACAACCGACCACAAAGCCATCAAAACCTATTCAGAAAACAGTCGTAAACCACACCCTTCAGCAGCCAACAGCAAGGTCTAGCAATCAACACAGAATCAACACTGCGGGTATCAGCCATAATACCAGCCATGATAACCTCTTTACTGTCATGCAAAGGCAGAATGAAATTGCTGACCTACTTGTACTACAGCACAAACAGGCCACACTCCCTGTTAGGGAGATACCTATGTTTGACGGTGATCCTCTAAAATTTAGGCCATTCATGCGTGCATTTGAGCATGGTATAGAAGATAAGACAAGCAGTCACCAGGATAGGCTCGATTACCTGGAACAGTATACCTCTGGTCAGCACAAGGATCTGGTCCGTAGTTGTCTGCATATGGAAGTTAGAAGAGGCTATGCAGAGGCTAAGAGGTTGTTAAAGGAACACTTTGGCAATGAAATCAAAGTCACCACTGCTTACATGGAAAAGGCTTGGAACTGGACAAACATTAAACCGGATGATGGAAAGGGACTGGATGGTTATGCACTCTAAGAGGTTGCTGTAACGCTATGCAAGACCTACAGAACATGGAAGAGCTTAATCTTCCCTCCAACATAAAGTTGATCATGTCAAAACTTCCCTACAAACTAAGGAAAAAATGGAGGTCTACAGCATGTGATATTTTAGAGAGAAGCCACCTGAGGGCCCAGTTCAGTGACCTGGTGACGTTCATGGAAAAACAGGCCAAAATACTGCAGGATCCACTGTATGGAGATATTCAAGATCCCCCTGTCCAAAAAAAGAAGAAAAACCAAAACAGAAGCAGCACTCCAAGAGTAGGGGAAACAGCTTTGCCACTGCAGTAGCTGTAGTGACAGATTGTGACTCTGAAAAACCTTTAAAAGAACAAACATTCAAAGTAAAGAGACCAGGCACCTACCCTTCTGATGCTCCCAGTATCTCATGTATATTTTGTGCTGGTGAGCATTTATTGGTCGGCTGCCAACAGGTGAAGGCACAGCCACACGAATCCAAGGTTGAGTTTCTGAGATCAAAAGGCCTTTGTTTTGGCTGTTTGATGAGAGGACACTTAAGCAGAGAATGTAAAAGAAGGATGACCTGTCAGAGCTGTCAAAGAAAGCACCCCACTATCCTGCACATTGAAGGAGGAGAGAGATTTAGATCTCAAAAGGCAGATATGAGTGGTGTAGCAGTAAAGCGGGAGGAGACTGTCAGCAGTGCTCTTGTTTCACTGGAAGCTGGTGAAGATACCGGGGCCAGTACAGATTTTGCACTTGCAATTGTGCCAGTTCAAGTAAAGGTGGCAATGGAAGCAAGTCTGTGTTAACCTATGTGTTTCTCAATTCTGGTAGCTCAGCAACATTTTGTACAGAGAGACTCATGAGGCAGCTGAAAGCTAAAGGCAGTGAGACTGAAATTCTGCTACGCACAATGGGGCAGGATAGTCCTACCAAGAGCTTAGAGATATCTGGATTAGAGATTGGCAACGTGGAAGGCAACACATTTCTTGCATTACCAAAGGTCTACACCCAGAATAAGATCCCAGTGACAAGAGAGAACATTCCCACTCAGAAAGATCTCAAAAGCTGGCATACCTGAAAGAGGTTCAGTTGAAGGAGATTGATGCCGACGTCGAACTCCTGATTGGCGTAAATGCTCCAAAGGCAATGGAACCCTGGCAAATCATAAATAGCCAAGGCAACGGACCGTATGCAGTGAAAACCCTCTTTGGATGGGTGATGAACGGTCCTCTTAACAATTGTACCCTGGCAGAAAAATATGGACGTCCAATGGTGAAGGCCAATCGTATCTCAATGGTCGACCTGGAGGTTCTTCTTGTAAATCAGTACAACCTTGACTTCCCTGAGAGGGAGTATGAAGAAAAAGGTGATGTCAGCTGAGGATCGTAAGTTTATTGAGATAGAATCAAGCTCCATAACCCTCAAAGACCGTCACTACTACTTACCGTTGCCCTTTCGCAACAAAGATGTAGTCCTGCCAAACAATCGTGACATGGCAAAGCAGCGGGCTCTAAATATTATCAGGAAGTTCAAGAAGGACAAAGGTTACGCAGCAGAGTACAAAGGCTTCAGGGAAGAGATGATAACAAAAGGTTACGCCGAGAAGGTACCACAAGAACAGCTCCTCAGAGAGAAAGGCAAGGTATGGTACATACCACACCATGGCGTTCACCATAAGCGCAAAGGAACAATACGAGTGGTGTTTGACTGTTCATCCTCCTATAAAGGTACATCTCTTAACAGTGAACTCCTTCAAGGCCCTGACCTGGCAAACACGCTTATAGGAGTCTTGCTAAGATTTCGACAAGAGCACATTGCCATGATGGCAGACATCGAAGGAATGTTCCATCAAGTACGTGTCCATGAAGATTACTTAGACATCCTGCGATTCCTATGGTGGCCGGACGGTGATACTAACAAAATATTGGAGGAGTACAGAACGACGGTACATCTTTTCAGTGCTATATCCTCTCCAAGTTGTGTAAACTTTGCACTGCAGAAGACAAGTGTGAGAGGTACGATGAAGAGGTGATTCAAACAGTCAAGTCCAACTTCTATGTTGATGACTGCCTCAGGTCAGTGGCCACAGAAGAACAAGCCATAGCTCTCACAAAAAAACTCAGGGATGTGTGCTCTCAGGGTGGATTTAAATTGACCAAGTGGGTCAGCAACAGCCGCACTGTGCTGGCTTCTATCCCTGATGAACACAAAGCTAAGCAGATAAAATAACTGGACCAGGACAGAGAAAAGCTGCCTGTTGAAAGAGCACCTGGAATCCGATGGAACATTGAAAGTGATGCGTTTACCTTCCGAGTCACTGTCAAGAACAGACCCCTTACAAGAAGAAGTATTCTCTCAACTGTCAGCTCTATTTATGATCCATTAGGTTTCCTCGCCCCATTCGTATTGAAGGCAAAGCAAATTCTTCAAGTGCTCTGCAAGCTAAAGTGTGGATGGGACGAAGTCATCCCTGAAGAACACTCTATTTCATGGAAGAGATGGCTCTCAGAGCTGGACCGGCTCTCGAGATTCCAAATAGACAGGTGTATGATTCCTGAGAACTTTGGTCAAGTCAACACCGCACAGATGCATCACTTCGGTGATGCAAGTGAACAAGGTTATGGCATGGCAAGCTACCTTTAGGTTCACAAACGGTATGGAAAAGGTCCACATCACATTCATACTGGGGAAATCAAGGGTGACTCCACTCAAGCAGATGAAGATCCCCAGACTGGAACTTGCTGCAGCAATATTGGCAGTGCGAGTGTACAGGATGTTAAGGTTGGAGCTCCAGATTGAACTTGAGGAGTCAACTTTCTGGACAGACAGCCAGTCTGTGCTAAAACACAACCCAGCCAATGATGCCTCAAGAGGATTACATGTTGAAATTTTCCTGAACTCAAAGAGATGGCGCAAAGGACCAAAATTCCTGGAGAAAACAGAAACACAATGGCCGAAAGTCCCCGAGGAGCTTGACTCCATCCCTCCGGATGATCCAGAGGTGAGAAAAGACGTCATTGTACATGTGTGGAAGAAAAGAGTCCGACCAGCAAACTGATTGAGTACTATTCAACATGGAACAGCTTGAAGAAAGCAGTTGCCTGGATGCTGAAACTGAAGAGACTTCTTCTACAGTTAAGCTAGAAAAGGAAAGTTCTCACACAAACTGATCCAGGATCAGATCAGTCTGACAAACTCACTGAAGGAACAAATTGACAAGTTCAAACTGACGTTTGGAAAATAAAGTCTGTCTGTAGATGACCTAGATGAAGCAGAAAAGGTCATCATTCGATTTGAGCAACGACAGTACTTTAAACAAGAAATTTCACTAGTTGTGAAAGGAAAACAATGTGCCAAGAGAAGCGGCTCAATCTGTAAGCTTGATCCAATTATTGACAATGGCATTCTGAGAGTGGGAGGAAGGTTAAGCAAAGCTGCTATGCCTAAGAAACTAAAGAATCCTATGATCCTGCCCAAAGACTCCTACATCTCCAGACTGATCTTACTCCACATCCATGAGCAGGTTGGCCACTCTGGGAGAGGTCACATGCTTTCTAGACTTCGCCAGCGATATTGGATACCCTGTGCCAACTCCTTAGCAAGGAAGATCCTTAAGAGCTGTGTCTTTTGCAGGCGGATGCAAGCTAGAGCTGGAAAACAGAAGATGGCCGACCTTCCATAAGATCGGGTGTCACCTGATTTTCCGCCTTTCACCCATGTGGGCATAGATTACTTCGGCCCCATAGAGGTGAAGCGAGGCCGCGTTCATGTGAAAGCGGTATGGTGTGATCTTTACTTGCCTTGTGAGTCGAGCTGTCCATCTAGAAGTTGCTAGTTATCTGGATACTGATTCCTGCATCAATGCCCTGCGCAGGTTCATCTGTCGAAGGGGCCCAATAACAAGTATCAGAACAGACAATGGCACCAACTTTGTTGGAACACACAGAGAGCTAGGAGAAGCTCTGAAAGAGCTGGATCACAACAAGATTCAAAATGAATTACTGAAGGAAGGAGTGGCATGGTCATTCAACCCTCCCTCTGGAGCCCACCATGGGGGGGTATGGGAGAGATTGATCCGACTGGTGAAAAAATCCTCTATTCCGTCCTTAAAGAGCAAGTACTGGATGATGAGGCTTTGCAGACAGCCTTGTTTGAAGTTGAGGCGATTATGAACGACAGACCAATCACAACTGTAGCAAATGACCCTAATGATCTAGAACCCCTGACTCCAAACCATCTGCTTCATCTGAAAGCAAAGCCAATCCTGCCACCAGGACTATTCCAGAGAATACTCACGAAGGAGATGGAAGCAAGTACAATATATCACTGACCTCTTCTGGAAGAGATGGATCAGGGAGTATCTTCCACTTATGCAGGAGCGGAACAAGTGGAACAAAACTAAGAGAAACTTCGGTCCTGGTGACCTTGTGGTCATCGTCGATGACACCGCCCCAAGGAACTCTTGGCTAATGTGGCGTGTGGTGGAGGCTTTGCCAGGGGCCAAAGGTTTTGTCCGGAGCGTTAGACCAAGACCAATATCTTACAGAGACCTATCAATAAACTCTGTCTGCTCCTTGAGGCGACGGAGTGACACACACACACACAGTGCTCCATCTCTGAATCACGTGCACCTCTGATTCGTTGATGTCATAGTCATACATTTTTGGATGTCAACTTCTTGACATTTTTGGAAGTTGAACACCTGAACACTTCAACTCAGACTGAGATCTATGGACTATTTTCCTATATGGCACCTTGTATATCTGTATATACAGTGGGGAGAACAAGTATTTGATACACTGCCAATTTTGCAGGTTTTTCTACTTACAAAGCATGTAGAGGTCTGTAATTTTTTATCATAGGTACACTTCAACTGTGAGAGACGGAACCTAAAACAAAAATCCAGAAAATCACATTGTATGATTTTTAAGTAATTCATTTGCACTGCACCCGATCGGACTGCACCCAATTTACCAGTTCTTGCTGTGAGATGTTACCCCACTCTTCCACCAAGACACCTGCAAGTTCCCGGACATTTCTGGGGGGAATGGCCCTAGCCCTCACCCTCTGATCCAACAGGTCCCATACGTGCTCAATGGGATTGAGATCCGGGCTCTTCGCTGGCCATGGCAGAACACGACATTCCTGTCTTGCAGGAAATCACGCACAGAACGAGCAGTATGACTGGTGGCATTGCCATGCTGGAGGGTCATGTCAGGATGAGCCTGCAGGAAGGGTACCACTTGAGGGAAGAGGATGTCTCAACGCACAGCATTGAGATTGCCTGCAATGACAAAACAAAACTGTGACACATCGCCCCAGACCCTCCAAATCGATCCCGCGCTAGAGTACTGGCTACGGTGTAACGCTCATTCCTTCTACCATAAACGCGAATCCGACCATCACCCCTGGTGAGACAAAACCGTGACTCATCAGTGAAAAACACTTTTTGACAGTCCTGTCTGGTCCAGCGACGGCGGGTTTCTGCCCATAGGCAATGTTGTTGCCGGTGATGTCTTAGGAGGACCTGCCTTTACAACAAGCCCTCAGTCCAGCCTCTCAGCCTATTGGGGACAGTCTGAGCACTGATGGAGGGATTGTGTGTTCCTGGTGTAACTCGGGCAGTTGTTGTTGCCATCCTGTACCTGTCCCGCAGGTGTGATGTTCGGATTTACCGATCCTGTGCAGGTGTTGATACACGTGGTCTGCCACTGCGAGGACGATCAGCTGTCCGTCCTGTCTCCCTGTAGCACTCATTCCATACGTGTTTTTCATATTTTTAATGTCTTCTATTATTCTACAATGTAGAAAATAGTAAAAATAAAGAAAAACCCTTGAATGAGTAGATGTGTCCAAACTTTTGACAGGTACACATACATGAATGTATAAAATGAATAATTTTATGCGAAAACCCAAGGGTGTGCAACATTTCTCTCCATGTTAGGAATACTGGACAATTGAAATGAGGTTGCTAAATCAAGCGGTTGAAGGGGTATTTACATTTGAATATTGTGATCATGCACTTTGACAGCCCCCAACTAGTTGCATTGACGGTGCGCTAGGCTGCCTACACCATTGCGATGTATGAAACTCGGGTCGTAATGTGTCAAGACCTGTTCAACGTTGCACATCTTTTTCTTTTTTTTCTTCCTTCATAGAATCTCTAACCTGAGGTACGTAGCTCAAATCGTTTGCGAGCTATTGAAGTTTGAAGGTCAGAATGTCTTTTTTAAACATTTGCTGGCGAGTGGCGCAAAGGTCTAACATGTTGATTTTGTCCACCCACACCAGATGCGATCAGGACATGCAGGTTGAAATATCAAAACGAACTCTGAACCAACTATATTAATTTGGGGACAGGTCGAAAAGCATTAAACATGTATGGCAATTTAGCTAGCTGCTGTTAGCTAATTTGCCCTGGGATATACATTTGGGTTGTTATTTTACCTGAAATGCCCAAGGTCCTTTACTCCTACAATTATTCCACAGATTAACGCTCAACCAAATTTGTTTCTCGTAATCTCTCCTCCTTCAGGTTTTTTCTTCTTTGGACATTATATAGCAGTTGGCAACCAACTTTACAGGTGCATTACCACAACTGACTGGAGTGTGAACCTCAATTAATCTTTCAATCACATGGGTATATGCTCCTAAAAACAAATGAGATGGGAGAGGCAGGATTTGCAGTGGATTGAGCTTCACAAATGGAACTAAATTACATTTTAGCGCCTGGCCACGCAGACGTGCATGAGCAACTTTTGTTAATGTGTAAATTTATTTTTCAACATTCACGCAGTGTCTGGTCAGCATGTAAAGATCTGCAGCAATGCATTGGTCTGTAGACAGACAAGTGTATAATAAAAATTGGCTCTGCTGTTGGCCTCTGGAGTTTATAGATTAATCATTTTACAGCTGTATAGCGAAATTTGCCCTTAGTTTAAAATGGCGCTTCTCATTTAATGATCTTGTGCATTGCGAAATTATAGAGCTAGGGAACATTTGCAGTTATCTAAAAGTTCCATCAAAATGTATTCTCTAAATAATATTACTTCTTAATAAAGGAATGAAAAGTGACTGACACCAAACACCCCCTGAATTTAGATGTATTGCATTAATAATTACATAGCTTACCATTCACACAGGTAGATGTATACTTTGACAGGTTTCAACTGCCGTTTTCTCATTCTTGAATTTAAAGCTTCTTTTTTCAAAGCTTTGCATAATAAAACGTACACATCATGGCCCTTCTTACAAAGATATAGAACTAGCACACTGGAGAAAGACTCATCTTAGAAGGGATATTTACACGGCATGTTCATTCATTTGAGTAACAAGGAAAATATTAACCTGTACACCCTAAAAAAAAAGCTACCCAAAACAGTAAACAGTGGCAAAAAGTGAACCTCCAAATATACATGAACAGCTGGATCTCCATTGACAGGTATGTAGACAGAAGTACAGAGACTTCCTCAGCTGTTGTGACTTCCACAGATGTGTAACTAAACAGTGGATACCAATCCTGATACTGTAAGACTACAAAGTATACAGGCATGCTTTCCTTCCAACCCAACACTCGCCCACCTGATTCAACATATTTTATGATCATCAAGACCATAGTCAATTGAATTAGGTGCTGTAGCACTAGGTTGGAACAAAAGCCTGCGCACCCCAGGACTCTAAGACAAGGCTTGGTGACCACAGGTGTAGACGGTCAGTGTACTACAGGGCATTGTACTCCACACACTTTGAGGGGTCTGTGGAGAAGTGTTTTTGGCAGATAGTCATCAACCTTTTCAGTCCCTGTTGAAGAGAGAGCAGACGTTAAGATATTTTCACAAGAAGGCTGAGCAGTCAGCTATCTTACTTATGCTACTCTATTTGGGTTAACACAGAGGTTAGGGGTCATCTTTGATCCAAGTTATATTCAGAGGTTAACACGGAGGTCCTAACCTGGATGTATTTTCTCTGGGTCTCGTCGTTGAGGACGTGGGCCACGTGTTTGGAGAAGATCTTCTCTCGCCCCGTACGGGCGTGGATGCCCACCATGGTCACCCCGATGGGCCAGGGGGCATTACCAATGGCCATCTGCAGGTATGCATCGTTCGCCTGGAACAGACAAGCACAGTTTAACTGCCCAATCTTAGTTTAGTTACATGACACACACTAATACCAATCATACTAAACACAAAACACCCAATTAAAGTGACAACAGGTAGAAAACAAGTTCAATACCTTTACATATTCTCTCTGCAGCATGAATTTAATGATGTCTGTGATTGATTCTTTGATGTCTGCTGGCAAACTCTAAAAGAAAAAGAAAGACAATAAAACAAGACCATATCCACCACACTCATTTCACAGAGGGCAGTTCTCTGAGGTGAACACACCTTCTTGCGTAGTTTCCGGAATAGCGGTTTGAGGTAGGACTCAGTCTGTTTCTGGGTGGCGCTGGCCAGCTTGCCCTGCACGCTGCGCTTCACGTGGTCCTCTCGACCGTTCAGGTCCTTCGCCCAGACTCCCAGCAGGAACTACAGACCACAACAAACTATATCCACAACTGCCAAGAAACTACTGACCATAACACAACAATGTTAGCACACAAACATATTTTTTTTTATATCTCCATCACAGGATTACAATAAATAATTACAACACTGGATAGAGATTACATCAGCAACTGTTGAATTCGCAAACAACTCTCCCTAAAGCAAAAAGCTGAGCAAAACGCTCTCAGTCTCACCCTAAGGACTTTGTCGATGACATCCTGGTCCCCATTGTCATCTCCCGTTCCCAGAGATTTACCCAGAGCCTGTAGGACAACAAATACCAAACAAGAGGACAAAGGAATAACGTGTTCTTATGATGCATTGACACATAGGACTTTGTTTGGACTGTGGTAGAAGAGGGACATTCAGCACCTTTTATTTACAATTGTGGATTTAAATGTAGCCCTTAAACCCTGAGTTAAGGACAAATATAGTGGCTTTAGTGACTCCCCAGTCGCTGTGTACCTCCAGCTCCTCAATGGTTGTGTCTGCCTCATGTACTCTTAGATCGAATTGTGTGTCCACCTCACCCGGCTCCCCAGTGCCCCCTACGATCTCATTCAGGTACTGCGCATCAATCTTATCCATGGCTGCCTTCAGGTCGTTCCTCAAACCCTGCCCAGAGAATACACAGTAACACAGGTGATCATCTTTACATCACAGGTGGTCAGTGCCCGAAAAGTCACGTATAATGTTCTGGGCTAGCATGTACACAACAGTACCAAGGACAATGAGAGTGCTTAAGTGTGTCCAACTCTTCTTTAACCTTACAAAAATAATATAAAACCCACCACAAAAACAAAGAGCTAGTTCGCACCACCACCCTGCCTCATAACAGTGACAGGATGTTACCTTGTTGACTTCCGGAGCGAGAATCTCAATCTTCCTGAGCCTCTGGAAGGCCTCATAGTCTGACTCTGCAAACAGACGCACTGGTTCCCCTCGCTCCCTCAGCCGCCGGATCACCTGGACAAAAAAAACAAGCACGTCTCCTCCCTGTTCATACCAACTGAACAGAACCCAGGAGGCTTGACACAATAAAACCAGCTCTGATTGGCCGACTCACCTCCTGCCGGGAGAGCGACATTGGCAGCTTCTCCTCAGTCAGCTCCAACTCTAAAGTGCTATTGGACGAGGTGGAGGGATCTGCCTTCTCCTCTTTCTTCTCCATCTTTGAGATAACACAGAGGTAAAAGGGAGAGAGAGGGGCATGGGTTAGTTTCCTGTTTTCACTGCTATAGTGTACCACAGTATGAGTCATAATAACCAGCGTTCAAACAGGTTCCAATCATTTTTCCCAAAGGGGGTTTTAGGAACACTTAAAATAAGGGCTGTTCATATAGGCTTAACCTGGCATGGAGTTTTGATAACCGTGTAAATCTTTCTTTGACAATGTGACTTATCTATTCGCCTGTATTTACCTCCAAAAATGCTAATTAGGCTAGTATAAAGAGCTACAAATGCCATGATCTGGACGAGACTGCCAAATCAAGGCAAAGGTAAATTAATCCAGAGATTCTAATATTAGCTAAACGTAGTCCTGAAAAAATTGGCAACATTTCTTACATTTACAATTTTATGAACTGTCTTGTGCAAGTTTTAAATTGACACAATACCTGTTAGCAAAAGGTGTCAGCTAGAGATGACATGCAGACGCTTGCAAGGATGTTGTTTTGCATGTCTACTTTGATGCTAATTAGCATTATTAAAAATGAGTAAAGACTAATATATCGATAAAGGGTTACATGGTTATCAAAACGTCACGCCAGGGTAAGGATACACAAAACAGGGAATTTTAGAATAACTTAAAATAAGCGCTATGAGAAAAATGAATAGTGGAAAAATTATTGGAACCATTTCCCTGTTTGACCGCCAGGTTTTATAAGTATTATGACACCTCCACTGTGGGGCTCTAGAGGCTAAACTCAGAGGTCTCCATTACTATTGGCTCTCACCAGAGATCTGTATATATAATGAAAAGATGCTCATGTCTCCGTCCTAACAATAGGAGTTGGCAGGAAGACAGTCGACAAGCTTAGGTCCAAAATAAGCCCATAGAAACGCATCGGGCTTATTTTGGACAGATTTTGGCGAGAGTGAAACCTCCACTCTCTCAGCTGGCGAAATGTGTTACCATAATCATCCTCACAAACGGCTAAAATGCCAGCAGAAGCAGTAGAGCGTGCTCACGCCGTACTGTCATGCAGAGACATTATCTATTGCTGCTGACTCACCTGGGACCAGCAGTCTCTTCCAAAGCAAACCAATACTGTAAACAGAAAGACTGCTGGTATACAAATCCATCATACCATTTCAAAGCAGCATGAACATAGGAAAAACACTGTTGCATGTAGACCATCTCCATGGCTGTTAAAAATCCTGTTTTAAAATGATTAAACCACTGCATAGCAATTTCATCTTTCAAATATACGTCGGGTTGGGTTGCAAAGGGTCGGAAACTTTCCGGAAATTTTCCATGGGAAATTAAGCCCGGGTATTTTGCTTAAATTAATTTTTAAAAAGTCTATAACAGTGAACCTTTGTGGGATACACATAAGGCAATTCTAGGTCTTGTGGCATATTTTGGTTAAACTATCCCCAATACAATGGAATTGCAACCCTCTGCATGCACAGTGCATTCTTCCATCACATGTACAGCTGATTCTCAAGATCTTGCACACTAATGAGATGCTATTGAGCCCACACTACTACTGTCTGAGCCAAGGACTACCGTACATGCTTTTTGGTAAGTTTTGATTACAATACTGGGAGGGTTGATATATTTTACATTACATGATTTTTGTTAACTAGTAAATAGTAGCCTACAGCAAAGTGTGTTTAAATCATTTCTAACTTGTTAATTTCTGCCGATTAGTTTTTGCTACCATGTGGGTTTTAGCTTGCTTGCGCCTGCTAACTGAGGAGTGTTAATTCACCTTTTTCAATACACGTTTCATTATAAGACATTCATCTTACAAAAGGAGTTGTTTAATCTAACTGCTTAACTATTTATCTGTACATGGAATTGTATGTTGTTTTTTTTAAACAATTTTTTCCCTAATCTTTACAGGAAAATGCCACATTTCACTGCAGCTAATGTAGAAGGAAGAGCTGTGTACATTTGCAAATACTGTGCAAAATATGTGAAGAATGCAACAAAGATGCAGAATCTGGCCAAGTGCATAAAGTTTCCTCAGCGTTCACAGCAAGCAACCTGACAAAAGTCCCTCTACTTCTATTCGAGGTGAAAATTATGAATCAGGCACCTTATCGGTAGCAACAGCTCATGGTCCTCCTGGAATCTGAAGTGTTTTTGGCTCATTGGAGGAACGTAGTCATTCACCTCTGATGCTCACAGGCAATGTGTATTGGAAGAGATTTCTGAATGTTCTTCACCCAGGATACACCCCTCCAACAAGACATGCTTCATCTACTAGTTCAAAAGAGTTCAAGTGAAGGTCAAGCAAATCAGAGAAAGCAGACTATTGCAATCATCTCTGATGGGTGGTCGAATGTTCGTGGGCAAGGAATAATTAACTACATCTCCAACCCTCAACCAGTATATTCTACAAGAGCACAGACACACCGGTCTCTACATTGCAGATGAGCTGAAGGCAGTCAATGACTTGGACCACAGAAGGTATTTGCACTGGTGACAGACAATGCTACAAACATGAAGGCTGCTTGGTCTAAAGTAGAGGAGTCCTACCCTCACATCACACCCATTGGCTGTGCTGCTCATGCACTGAATCTGCTCGTCAAGGACATCATGATACTGGAAACAATGGATACACTCTACAAGAGAGCCAAGGAAATGGTTAGGTATGTGAAGGGTCATCAAGTTATAGCAGCAATCTACCTCATAAAGCAAAGAGAGAGAATAAGAACACCACATTGAAGCTGCCCAGCAACACCCGTTGGGGTGGTGTTGTTATCATGATTGACAGTCTCCTGTAAGGGAAGGAGTCTCTCCAAGAAATGGCCATATCACAGTCTGCCGATATGGACAGCCCCATCAAGAGAATCCTTCTGGATGATGTATTTTGGGAGAGAGTGGTAAGCAGCCGGAAACCTATAGCAATAGCCATTGCACGGATTGAGGGAGACAATGCAGTCATGTCTGATGTTCAGACTCTGCTTGCATATGTAAGAGAAGAAATCCATACTGCCCTGCCCACTTCACTGTTGCGCCAAGCAGAGGAAAATACAGTTCTGAAATGCATCAAAAAATGTGAAGACTTCTGCCTGAAGCCCATACACATCGCAGTGTACATGTTGAACCCCAAGAATGCTGGCAAGAGTATCCTGTCTGGTGTAGAGATCAACAAGACCTATGTTACCATCACTACAGTGTCGTCTCGCCACCTTGGCCTGGATGAGAGCAAGGTTCTTGGCAGTCTGGCAAAGTGCATTTCCAAGCAAGGGCTTTGGGATGGAGATGGAATATGGCAGTTGTGCCAACATGCTGTTGAAGTCAGAAGTTTACATACACCTTAACTGTATTTAGCTAACTCAGTTTCACAATTCCTGACATTTAATCCTAGTAAAAATTCCCTGTCTTAGGTCAGTTAGGATCACCAACATTTAAGAATGTGAAATGTCAGAATAGTAGAGAATGATTTATTTCAGCTTTGATTTCTATCATCACATTCCTAGTGTGTCAGAAGTTCATATACTCAAATAGTATTTGGTAGCATTGCCTATAAATTGCTTAACTTGGGTCAAACATTTTGGTTAGCCTTCCACAAGGTTCCCACAATAAGTTGGGTGAATTTTGGCCCATTCCTCCTGACAGAGCTGGTGTAACTGAGTTAGGTTTGTAGGCCTCCTTGCTCGTACACGTTTTTTCAGTTCTGCCCACACATTTTATATAGGTTTGAGGTCAGGGCTTTGTGATGGCCACTCCAATACCTTGACTTTGTTGTCCTTAAGCAATTTTGCAACAACTTTGAAAGTATGCTTAGGGTCATTGTACATTTGGAAGACCCATTTGCGACCACGCTTTAACTTCCTGGCTGATGTCTTGAGATGTTGCTTCAATATATCTACATAATTTTTCTTCCTCATGATGCCGTCTTTTTGTGCACCAGGCCCTCCTGCAGCAAAGCACCCCCACAACATGATGCTGCCACCCCCATTCTTCATGGTTGGGGTGGTGTTCTTTGGCTTGCAAGCATCCCCCTTTTTCCTCCAAACATAACAATGGTCATTATGGCCAAACCATTCTATTTTTGTTTCATCAGACCAGAGGACATTTCTCCAAAAAGTACGATCTTTGTCCCCATGTGCAGTTGCAAACCGTAATCTGGCTTTTTTATGGCGGTTTTGGAGCAGTGGCTTCTTCCTTGCTGAGCGGCCTTTCAGGTTATGTCGATATAGGACTTGTTTTACTGTGGATGTAGATACTTTTGTACCCGTTTCCTCCAGCATCTTCACAAGGTCCTTTGCTGTTGTTCTGGGATTGATTTGACCTTTTTGCACCAACGTATGTTCATCTCTAGGAGACAAAATGCGTCTCGTTCCTGAACGGTATGACGGCTGCGTGGTCCCATGGTGTTTATACTTGCGTACTATTGTTTGTACAGATGAATGTGCTACCTTCAGGCATTTGTAAATTGCTCCCAAGGATGAACCAGACTTGTGGAGGTCTACAATTTATTTTCTGGAGTCTTGACTGATTTCTTTTGATTTTCCCATGATGTCACGCAAAGAGGCACTGAGTTTGAACGTAGACCTTGAAATACATCCACATGTATACCTCCAATTGACTCAAATTATGTCAATTAGCCTATCAGAAGCTTCTAAAGGCATGACATCATTTTCTGGAATTTTCCAAGCTGTTTAAAGGCACAGTTAACTCAGTTTATGTAAACTTCTGACCCACTGGAATTGTGATACAGTGAATTATAGGTGAAATAATGTGTCTGTAAACAGTAGTTGGAAAAATTACTTGTGTCATGCACAAAGTAGATGTCCTAACCGACTTGCCAAAACTATAGTTTGTTGCCAAGAAATTTGTGGAGTGGTTGAAAAACGAGTTTTAATGACTCCAACCTAAGTGTATGTAAACTTCCGACTTCAACTGTATCTCATCAGCCACCTGGTGGAAGGGACTGAGGCTCTTTCTCCTGTTGCCTCCATGATCCTCCAAATCGCACCAACTACAGCAGCAACATGTCCTTGTTTGGGAACACACACACACCAGGCTAACCAATACAAGGGTTGAAAAATTGGTGGCCACCTGGGCAAATTTCAGCCTTTTTGAGCCTGACAACGAGCCACCCTCAACAAGGTTGGAAAGTGACAGTGAAGATGAGGACTCAGAGTCTGATGTTCAAGAGGTGGACATGAGGAGATCCAGGGAGAAGACATAGAAGCCTGAGAGGAAGATTATTTTACAGATGTATGTTGAAAATGTTTTTTTGGGTAGGTGCGATGGATCATTGAACATTCCCTTTTGTTGTTCAGTGAAATTATCCCATGTGAAGAGTCAACTCAATTAATTAAAAAGTTAAATTTGTAACTAATTGTTTTTTATTTCCATTGTTAGGATTTAATCATGTCTACTTATGATAAGATAGAAGGTTTATGTTTGTCTCCATATGATATGGTAAATATATCCAATGCATTAATGTTAATTCCCATATATTCCTGTTAATTCCCATGGAAAGTTTCCACCTCTGAATATTCCCCAAAATGTGAAACCCTACTGATGGGTCATGCTTTTAGAAGCACATGCATCTCTTCACCTTAAGATTGTGTTTCTAGGAAGAGCACAATCAAAACAAAAAAAAGTACACCACAAAAGACCCCAAAATGCACAAAGAATCCAAGTCAGATGCAGGTGCTGCATTTGTAAACTAAAACCCACTTTATTAGGCACATTTAGAGCTGTATTAGTCAGCTGAATTGAAATGCAGTTCTCCCCACACATGAGCGATTCTCAAAAGTAAGGCAAAACCTGCAAACACAAAAAACAGGGGGAAAAACAGAACGTTTTTTCTGCTACAAAGGCCCATATCAAACTTATTGGAAATATATGAGGCAAAGCCTGATTAACCCAAAACTTTAAAAAGCAAAAGGATAAACTGACAACAGAGCCTAAACTCATGCTCAACATGGATATGTCCCAACTCTCCATTCCTTGCCCCCTCTCCTTCCAGACAACTGATCAGTGAAGGGACTGAATACAACCCACACATCCACCACTTAAATTGGACAGGTTTAAGCAACATGACTGAAGCTCTAAGCCTATTGGAAGGATGGGTGGAGCAATCATAATATATTTTTATACTGTGCTTACATTCAGGTAACATTGAAGCAGCCTGGAGGAAAGAACTAGGTAATGGGTTATTTTGGACTGTATATAGCTAGCTTGCTGCTAGATACATTTCCTCCATATTTTGAACTCCTATCAAGTCCTTGCAGACAGGTAGAATTGAAGGGAAGAAGCAGCGGAAAGGGGAGCTTTGCAAGATTTTTGGGACACACCACTGCCTACTGTCGATCATCCTCGAGACATGCTCCCTGCCTTTGCTGTGCCATCATCCCCTACCTGTCTCTCAGGTGCCTCTTTCTGAACCTGCAGGGCAGCGTTCACAAGATGGGAAGAGAGCACAGTCAACACAGGCTATGCAACATCAGAAAAACATTACCACACAACCCTGTAAGGGGGTCTAGTCGTAGGCTGCACTGTAACTCTGAAGACGAGTCACTGAGGGGAGAAAAAAAAAGTGGAGATTGAACAGACAGTGCAGAGATAGGAAGGGGAGGAGGAAGGGAATGGAAGAAGGTGGTCGGACAGAGAGGAAAAGAGAATCTCGAAACAAGGAGTAAGATGAAGGGCACAAGGGAGAGAGAATAAGAGAGAACAGACAATGGGCTATAGCTAACCTTTGATGACTCGCAGTTCTATTATATTACACATAAGAGTCATTGGATGAAGGCGTCTTCTGTACAGGGGAGTTTTGTTAAGAGCCTCGGCGCTCGGTCTGAACATTACCACGCATCGCTTGCGGTACGGTTTTAGAATAATAAGGACCATATCTTTCATATCAGTGAGACATTTTCAAAAAACAAAACTGATACTTTTATAGGGTTAGGGTTCCCACACAGTCATATTTCAAAGTTACAGCACTTGTTTACGGAAAACAGACAAGACAGAGGGACTACATCGGCGTCTCCGAACATCTGTGTGTAAACAGAAGGCGGCCACAAACGTGTTGACACTGAAAAATACTGTTGCCTGCAACTGTTAAAACCGGCTCAAAACAGCACAGTAAGTGCATTTTGATGTGAAATGAAAGTAGAGGGATTTGTGTTCCGAGAACAGTACCAATTCACGTTTAGATTGAGAAAATGAATAACTAAGGAAGAATTTCACTTCTCTCATTGACTTAATCCAGCAGCATATCACCCTGCATCCCAATGCTGGCTTTCCTCTGAAGCTAACGAGGGTTGATCCTGGATGGGAGACCAGATGCTGCTGGAAGTGGTGTTAGGGGGCCAGTAGGAGGCACTCTTTCCTCTGGTCTAAAAAAAATTATAATATCCCAACGCCCTAGGGGAGTGATTGGGGACATTGCCCTGTGTAGGGTGCCGTCTTTCGGGTGGGACATTTAACAGGTGTCCCTACTCTCTGTGGTCACTAACGTTCCCATAGCATTTATCAGAGTAGGGGTGTTAACCCCGGTGTCCTGGCTAAATTCCCAATCTGGCCCTCATACCGTCATGGCCACCTAATCATCCTCAGCTTCCAATCGGCTCATTCATCCCCCCGCAACTATTCTCCAGGTCATTGATGTAAATGAGAATGTGTTCAGTCAACTTACCTGGTAAAGTATTTATTTATTTTACTTCAAATCCCAAACCCCGGAATGGTCTACTAAAAAGGCATGCTTCAGTTCGGCTGGTGGCTAGCTGAAGTCAACTAGGCAAACCAAACAAGTGTGCTTGCATACTCCTTTAAGACCTTGTGCTTTTCCCCCTCATTTTTCAAATACTACTGTGTGTCCATTTTGAGACACCGTCGCCAGTAGAGGTCGACCGATTAATCGGGGCCGATTTCAAGTTTTCATAACAATCGGAAATCGGTATTTTTGGGCGCCAATTATTATTATTTTTTTTACACCTTTATTTAATCTTTATTTAACTAGGCAAGTCAGTTAAGAACACATTCTTATTTTCAATGACGGCCTAGGAACTGAGGCAGAACGACAGATTTTTAACCTTGTCAGCTCGGGGTTCCAATCTTGCAACCTTACAGTTAACTAGTCCAATGCTCTAACACTGATTACATTGCACTCCACGAGGAGCCTGCCTGTGCCGCGAATGCAGTAAGCTAAGGTAAATTGCTAGCTAGCATTAAACTTATCTTATAAAAAACAATCAATCAATGACTGTCATTGCTCCAATATGTACTTAACCATAAACATCAATGCCTTTCTTAAAATCAATACACAAGTTTATATTTTTAAACCTGCATATTTAGCTAAAAGATATCCAGGCTAGCAGGCAATATTAACCAGGTGAAATTGTGTCATTTCTCTTGCGTTCATTGCACGCAGAGTCAGGGTATATGCAACAGTTTGGGCCGCCTGGCTCTTTGCGAACTAATTTGCCAGAATTTTACATAATTATGAAAACATTGAAGGTTGTGCAATGTAACAGGAATATTTAGACTCATGGATGCCACCCGTTAGATAAAATACGGAACGGAATAAACGTTTAGTTTGAGGTGATAGTTTCCGGATCAGTCAAAGGTATATGGTTTAGAGAGAAATAGTCAACGCGTTATAATTCCTGTAATAACTTGCAGCTGAACTTGACAGGGGTTCCTTCGTTATTTTACCGTTCATGTCTTCCATAGAGAATGTCTTGATCTACTTCAAATAAGGTCTGTTTCGTGCAGGCTTAAACCGCCTCGAGGTTTTGATACCTGTGTAAATCTCACTAGGATAAAGGTAACGTTTGTCAACATATTTTCATAAATCCACTCTACAAAAAAATGTATCTTCGCTTATATTTAGCCAATATTGATCAGAGTTACCTTGTCCTATGGATATCTACAGTTATAAAATTGGCAAGGTGGTGTAAGCCTACACGAAACAGACCTTATTTTAAGTGAATCTAAAAATATCCTATGGAATAAATTAAGGAACTGCTTTTCAGATTTTGCTAGAAGGTGTCATGGGAATTATGACTCGCACTTTGGTCGTCAATTCTTACCATGCCCATTATTAAAATAGGATTTCCTGCATATAGAAATGACAGTTTTTGTTTTCAACATTCATCACAGGTAACTTAAACTCTATTTTTATTCAAAAAGTTGAGAGTATTTGTCTCCTAAGCAGACTCTTCAGTATCATTGTCACTTCAGCTGTGTGTGTGTGTGTATTTATGTATTATATTAGGTTAAAATAAAAAAGTGTTCATTGTTCATTCAGTATTGTTGCAGTTGTCATTATTACAAAAATGTGTGTGTGTGATATATATATACACACTGCTCAAAAAAATAAAGGGAACACTAAAATAACACATCCTAGATTTGAATGAATGAAATATTCTTATTAAATACTTTTTTCATTACATAGTTGAATGTGCTGACAACAAAATCACACAAAAATGATCAATGGAAATCAAATTTATCAACCCATGGAGGTCTGGATTTGTAGTCACACTCAAAATTAAAGTGGAAAACCACACTACAGGCTGATCCAACTTTGATGTAATGTCCTTAGAACAAGTCAAAATGAGGCTCAGTAGTGTGTGTGTGGCCTCCACGTGCCTGTATGACCTCCCTACAACGCCTGGGCATGCTCCTGATGAGGTGGCGGATGGTCTCCTGAGGGATCTCCTCCCAGACCTGGACTAAAGCATCCGCCAACTCCTGGACAGTCTGTGGTGCAACGTGGCGTTGGTGGATGGAGCGAGACATGATGTCCCAGATGTGCTCAATTGGATTCAGGTCTGGGGAACGGGCGGGCCAGTCCATAGCATCAATGCCTTCCTCTTGTAGGAACTGCTGCCACATGAGGTCTAGCATTGTCTTGCATTAGGAGGAACCCAGGGCCAACCGCACCAGCATATGTTCTCACAAGGGGTCTGAGGATCTCATCTCAGTACCTAATGGCAGTCAGGCTACCTTTGGCGAGCACATGGAGGGCTGTGCGGCCCACCCCAAAGAAATGCCACCCCACACCATGACTGACCCACCGCCAAACCGGTCATGCTGGAGGATGTTGCAGGCAGCAGAGCGTTCTCCACGGCGTCTCCAGACTCTGTCACGTCTGTCACATGTGCGTGTGAACCTGCTTTCATCTGTGAAGAGCACAGGGCTCCAGTGGCGAATTTGCCAATCTTGGTGTTCTCTGGCAAATGCCAAACGTCCTGCACGGTGTTGTGGGATAAGCACAACCCCCACCTGTGGACGTCTGGCCCTCATACCACCCTCATGGAGTCTGTTTCTGACCGTTTGAGTAGACACATGCACATTTGTGGCCTGCTGGAGGTGATTTTGCAGGGCTCTGGCAGTGCTCCTCCTTGCACAAAGGCGGAGGTAGCGGTCCTGCTGCTGGGTTGTTGCCCTACGGTCTCCTCCACGTCTCCTGATGTACTGGCCTGTCTCCTGGTAGCGCCTCCATGCTCTAGACACTACGCTGACAGACACAGCAAACCTTCTTGCCACAGCTCGCATTGATGTGCCATCCTGGATGAGCTGCACTACCTGAGCCACTTGTGTGGGTTGTAGACTCCGTCTTATGCTACCACTAGAGTGAGAGCACCGCCAGCATTCAAAAGTGACCAAAACATCAGCCAGGAAGCATAGGAACTGAGAAGTGGTCTGTGGTCACCACCTGCAGAATCACTCCTTTATTGGGGGTGTCTTGCTAATTGCCTATAATTTCCACCTTTTGTCTATTCCATTTGCACAACAGCATGTGAAATTTATTGTCAATCAGTGTTGCTTCCTAAGTGGACAGTTTGATTTCACAGAAGTGTGATTGACTTGGAGTTACATTGTGTTGTTTAAGTGTTCCCTTTATTTTTTTGAGCAGTGTATAAAAAAAAAATGTTTATATATATATATATATATATATATATATATATATATATATATATATATATATTTTTTTTTTTTAAATCGGCCGAGTAATCGGTATTGGCTTTTTTTTGTCCTCCAATAATCGGTATCGGCTTTGAAAAATCATAAATCGGTCGACCTCTAATCGCCAGTACACACTTCCTTAAAATAATCAGAATTAATCAAAGATAAGTAAATTAATGACTTATTGAGTTTTTGCCAAAGAAAACCTTTGTCACACAATTGTACTTCGGACACAATGGTGCACTATTTCTCAATTAAAATAATTGGCATGAAAATTAGTCCCTCCCTGAAGAATCCCTACCAATCACCGACAAAGTGGCGTAGACTTCGGGTTGCGTCAAAAAAATTATAATAAAGTGTCCAAAGTCTAAAACGTCCCAAACTCTCGTCATAATATATGTACGAACTCTTTCGGCTGGAAAGCATGCATACGCCTTTCTTTAGTCTCCTTCACAAGTTTTCCCGGAAGTCTCGCCTCTAGGTTTTAGAAACGCGGTTAAACAAAATAAAATAAAAAAGCTGTGATATTACCTTGTGGCCACATCTTTCGAAATACTCTTCTTCTTCTTTTCGGGCAAGATCGGCTCGTTTGAAGTATTTCTTTGAATCCTGTGAATATATTCATTATCACCGCATGTCAACAATAAGATGCAACGATGGCAACATTTTAATCTCACAAGTAAAAAAAGAATACTTAGCTAACTAACGTAGATAAGCTCTTGAAACTAAGCGAAGATAACTAGTTAACGTTAGCTGGTGCAAGCATGCCGCTAACCTCAGAGTCCTATAACGTTAGCTCTTAATTTTATCATGACGCAGGCTCACCAAATTTGTACTTTAAGCTAACGTTGGCTAGCTAGCTACTATTTGAGTAAACACTTAATTAAACGTTCATGTACCTGCCCACGCCAAGCAACCTAACTTAAAGCAACTCTAGCTAGCTCAATTTAGCTAGCTGACTAGTAAACATACTAACGTTAGCTACCAGCTACTCACAGTAATAAGATTTTTGTCTTCAATTAGTTTTCTCTTCCTCACGATTTCAGCATTTAAGAAATCCATATTAATTATCAAATATGTCGTTATTTCTTTAGTCTTCACAGTTCAAATATATAGACCGGATCAGCTGTTTGGGAAAATGCTGGAAACAATCTGACCCGGACGTGAATAAGATTTCCTCCAACGTGAATACACACGTCATGGCGTTCAAAATAAAAGTAATTGGACTAAGGTGGCGTTATTAAGGATGATCAAAAATGAATCGCTAAATACTGTAGCAATTTTTACAGAAAATTGTATAGCTCTACGTACTGTCAGGAATCCACAGATATGTTTTTTGACTCACTGAATAATGTTCACTCTATCAGTGATATATAATCTAAACAGTGTGATGATCAGAAGTCTAGAGGTTTACTAAATTTTAACCCTCTTATTAAAAAACCCCAGAAGAAGCTAAATCAATGGCTACAGAGGGACTTATCTTTAAAAGGAAGAGTCCTAATAACCAAGGCTGAAGGTATCCCTAGACTAACATATGGCGCTCTACCTTTATATCTTGACAGTAAAATAAGCAAGGAGATAGACCAGATGCTTTTCAACTTTCTGTGGAGAAACCGTACCCATTACATTAGGAAAACTGTTGTAATGAACACTTATGAGAATGGTGGGCTTTTCTGGACTTTACCACCTTAAATAATACTTTTAAGATCAATTGGATAAAACAATTCCTAAGAAGACCCACTTCTATGTGGAATTTTATTCCTCATCATGTCTTCTCTACTTTTGGTGGCTTTAACTTCATATTGGTTTGCAATTATAATATTGACAAAGTTCCAGTGAAACTTTCTGCTTTTCATCGGCAAGTTTTCTTGTCATGGTCCTTCATTTATAAGCATAATTTTTCTCCACATAGATATTATATATGGAATAATCGGGATAAATTGTATAAAAATACTTCTTTGTTTTTAGAATATTGGTTCCGAAATAATTGTCACGAACGTCGTAATCCTCCTCGTCTGAGGAGGAGCAAGGATCGGACCAAAGCGCAGCGTGGTTTAAACGAAGACGAAAACGAAGAACACTTGACAAACTACAAAACAATAAACTGACGAATGTGACGCTAAAGCTAAACAGTGCAGACACAGGCAACTGACATAGACATTGACAAAGGAAATAAGGTCAGGAACGTGACAGTAGCCCCCCCCCCCCCAAGGTGCGGACTCCGGCCGCAAAACCTGAACCTATAGGGGAGGATCTGGGTGGGCATCTGTCCACGGTGGCGGCTCTGGCGCTGGACGTGGTCCCCACCCCACGATAGTTAATCCCCGCTTCCGTGGCCTCCTCTTAACGGCGACCCTCCAAATTAACCCCACTGGACTGATGGACGCCTCTGGACGGAGGGGCAGCACCGGACTGAGGGGCAACACCGGACTGAGGGGCGGCACCGGACTGAGGGGCGGCACCGGACTGAGGGGCGGCTCCGGACTGGCTGGCGGCTCCGGACTGGCTGGCGGCTCTTGCAGGTCCAGGCTGGCTGACGACTCTGGCCGATCCTGGCTGGCTGACGACTCTGGCCGATCCTGGCTGGCTGACGACTCTGGCCGATCCTGGCTGGCTGACGACTCTGGCCGATCATGGCTGACTGACGACTCTGGCCGATCCTGACTGGCGGGCGGCTCTGGCGGCTCCTGACTGACGGACGGCTCTAGCGGCTCCTGGCTGACGGACGGCTCTAGCGGCTCCTGACTGACGGACGGCTCTGAAGGCTCAGGACAGACCGGCGGCTTTGAAGGCTCAGGACAAACGGGCAGCTCAGATGGCGCTGGGCAGACGGGCAGCTCAGATGGCGCTGGGCAGACGGACAGCGCAGGCGGCGCTGGGCAGACGGACAGCTCAAACGGCACTGGGCAGACGGGAAGCTCAGATGGCGCTGGGCAGACGGACAGCGCAGGCGGCGCTGGGCAGACGGGCAGCGCAGGCGGCAGCTCAGACGGCGCTGGGCAGACGGCAGACTCTGGCCTGCTGAGGCGCACAGTATGCCTGGTGCGTGGTGCCGGAACTGGTGGTACCGGGCTAGGGACACGCACCTCAAGGCTAGTGTGGGGAGCAGCAACAGGACGTACAGGGCTCTTGAGACGCACAGGAGGCTTGGTGAGTGGTGCCGGAACTGGTGGTCCCGGGCTGGAGACACGCACCACAGGGTGAGTGCGTGGAGGAGGAACAGGGCTCTGGAGACGCACTGGAAGCCTGGTGCGTGGTGTTGGCACTGGTGGTACTGGGCTGGGCCGAGGAGGTGGCACCGGATAGACCGGACCGTGAAGGCGTACTGGAGCTCTTGAGCACCGAGCCTGCCCAACCTTACCTGGTTGAATGCTCCCCGTAGCCTATCCAGTGCGGGGAGGTGGAATAACCCGCACTGGGTTGTGCTGGCGAACCGGGGACACCATGCGTAAGGCTGGTGCCATGTATACCAGCCAGAGGAGACGCACTGGAGACCAGATGCGTTGAGCAGGCTTCATGGCACCTTGCTCAATGCCCAACCTAGCCCGGCCGATATGTGGAGCTGGGATGTACCGCACCGGGCTATGCACACGTACAGGAGACACCGTGCGCTCTTCCGCATAACACGATGTCTGCCCGCACTCCCGCTCTCCACGGTAAGCCCGGGAAGTTGGCGCAGGTCTCCTACCTGACTTCACCACACTCTCCTTTAGCCCCCCCCCCCCCCCCCCCCCCCCCAAGATTTTTTTGGGGCTGACTCTCAGGCTTCCAGCCTCGCTTCCGTGCTGCCTTCTCATACCACCGCCTCTCAGCTTTAGCTGCCTCCAGCTCTTCACGAGAGCGGCGATATTCTCCAGTTTTAGCCCAGGGTCCCTTACCGTTCAGAATTTCCTCCCATGTCCAAAAGTCCTGTGTAATGGGCCGCTGCTGCTGTCGCTGTCGCTGCTACCCGTTACCACGCTGCTTGGTCCTTGGTTGGTGGGTTATTCTGTCACGAACGTCGTAATCCTCCTCGTTTGAGGAGGAGCAAGGATCGGACCAAAGTGCAGCGTGGTTTGAATACATACTTTAATTTATTAAACTAAGACGAAAACGAAGAACACTTGACAAACTACAAAACAATAAACTGACGAACGTGACGCTAAAGCTAAACAATGCAGACACAGGCAACGGACATAGACATAGACAAAGGAAATAAGGTCAGGAACGTGACAATAATATCCTATTGGTGAGCCTACTGGTAAATGCAGAGGGTCTTTTACTCAGTTATAAGGAATTCTTATCACTTTACAAGGTCCCTGTAACACCTAAAGATTTTGCAATTGTTTTAGATGCCATTCCCTCAGGTGTTGCTTTATTATTCAGGAACGTGTCAAGACCTGACCCTCAGAGCCTACCTTCCGTTGACCCTGTTGACTCATCAGTAGGAAAGATTTGTTTCTCTTTTGGTCCATTCAACAACAGAGCGATACGAACCTTGTTTCAGCAGGATGTTGTATTATGTCATGCCTTATTGGAATGGATTTATTGATAATATCTGTTAGAAAAAAGTTTGTATGTTGCCACACACATACCTACTTGTTAACAAAATTAAGGTAGTTTCCTTTAAAATTATTCATAAATATTATCCTGCCAACCACTATATGAAGAAGTTTAAGGAAAACATCAACTCAAATTATTCCTTTTGTAATGACCACCCAGAAACAGTGCTGCATCTTTTTTGGCATTTTATTCATGTAAGAAAACTGTGGCAAGTCATCAGTAGATTTATAATTGAATACATTTATGAAGATCTTACACTATTGTGGAGAGATGTACTGTTTGGATTCTTTATCTATGATAGAAATAAGCTGAAACATTTTTATGTAATTAATTTCATTATTCTTTTGGCCAAATTTCATATTCACAAATGTAAATTTACAAACAAAAAAATAAATTTTCTTACCTTACAAAAAGAAATTGAACTCTATTTTAAGACAATTAAATACTCTACTTACAAAGAAGCTGTTAGAATTATAAGTGTATGTATGTCCCTTAAGGTCCTTGTGTAATGCGATATTGTACCCCTAGCCCAATTGTCCATTGTATATTATTCATATATACTTGTGTTCCCACATGTACTTCCTGTATTGATTTGTTGTTAATAAAATTAAGAAAAATATAAATACATTTCAAAAAAGGACTAAGGGTGGGAACTTTGTGAAGTATTGGCTGTCTTTGGAAGACAAATAGGCTACACTCGATTATTATTCTTATATGTGAACGATGAAGTAGCTACATTGTAAAAATAATAACAACTATTTACATATGTATTCAGACTCTTTGCTATGAGACTTGAAATTGAGCTCACGTGCATCCTGTTTCCATTGATCATCCTTGAGATGTTTCTAAAACTTGATTGGAGTCCACCTGTGGTAAATTCAATTGATTGTACATGATTTGGAAAGGCACACACCTGTCTATATAAGGTTCCACAGTTGACAGTGCATGATAGAGAAAAAGATCAAGCCATGAGGTTGAAGGAATTTAATAAAATGTAGTTATTTTTACATCAGCCGATGTCACAAAGTGCTGTACAGAAACCCAGCCTAAAACCACAAACAATGCAGATGTAAAAGCACGGTGGCTAGGAAAAACTCCCTAGAAAGGCCAGAAACTAGGAAGAAATCTAAAGAGGAACCAAGCTCTGAGGGGAGGCCAGTCCTCTTCTGGCTGTTCCGGGTGGAGATTATAACAACATGGCCAAGATGGTTAAACATTCATAGATGACCAGCAGAGTCAGATAATAATAATCACAGTGGTTGTAGAGGGTGCAACAGGTCAGCACCTCAGGAGAAAATGTCAGTTAGCTTTTCATAGCCAATTATTCAGAGTTAGAGACAGCAGGTGCAGTAGAGAGAGTCCAAAACAGCAGGTCCGGGACAAGGTAGCACGTCCAGTAAACAGGTCAGGGTTCCATAGCCGCTACCAGAACATTTGAAACTGGAGCAGCAGCATGACCAGGTGGACTGGGGACAGCAAGGAGTCATCAGTCCATTATCCGTAGAGCTCCGAAACAGGATTGTGTCAAGGGACAGATCTGGCGAAGGGTACCAAAACATTTCTGCAGCATTGACGTTCCCTAAGAACACAGTGGCCTCCATCATTCTTAAATGGAAGAAGTTTGGAACCACCAAGACTCTTCCTAGAGCTGGCCACCCAGCCAAACTGAGCAATCGGGGGAGAAAGGCCTTGGTCAGGAAGGTGACCTAGAACCCAATGGTCACTCTGACAGAGCTCCAGAGTTCCTCTGTGGAGATGGGAGAACCTTCCAGAAGGACAACCATCTCTGCACCACTCCACCAATCAGGCCTTTATGGTAGAGTAGCTAGACGGAAGCCACTCCTCAGGCAAAGGCACATAACACTTAGAGTTTGCCAAAAGGCACCTAAATAACTCTCAGACCATAAGAAACAAGAGTATCTGGTTTTATGAAACCAAGATTGAACTCATTGGCCTGAATTCCAAGCTTCATGTCTGGAGGAAACCTGGCACCATCCTTACGGTGAAGCATGGTGGTGGCAGCATCATGCTGTGGGGATCTTTTTCAGCGGCAGGGACAGGGAGACTAGTCAGTATCAAGGGAAAGATGAACGGAGCAAAGTACAGAGAGATACTTGATGAAAACCTGCTCCAGAGCGCTCAGGACCTCAAACTGGGACAAAGGTTCACCTTCAAACAGGACAAGGACCTTAAGCCCACAGCCAAGACAATGCAGGAGTGGCTCCGGGACAACCCTCAATGTCCTTGTGTGGCCCAACCAGAGTCTGGACTTGAACCCGATCTAACATGTCTGGAGAGACCTGAAAATAGCTGTGCAGTGACACTCCCCATCAAATCTGTCAGAGCTTGAGAGGATCTGCAGAGAAGAATGGGAGAAACTCCACAAAAACTGGTGTGCCAAGGTTGTAGTGTCATACCCAAGAATGCTCAAGGCTGTAATCACTGCAAAAGGTGCTTCTACAAAGTACTGAGTAAAGAGTCTGAATACTGTGATATTTCTTTTTTTCTTTTTTATAAATTAGCTAAAAAATGTAACACCTGTTTTGGCTTCGTCATTATGGGGTATTGTGTGTAGATTGATGGGGGGGGGGCGACGACGACTATTTAATCCATTTTAGAATAAGGCTGCAACTTAACAAAATGTGGGAAAAGTCAAGGGGTCTTGAATGCACTTACATTTTAATTAGGTTTTAGAGTCATAAAGCAACAAATGCTATTTTTGTCAACTCTGTAAAACATCAACTCTGTCAGATTTTTGTCTAACATCAGCTCCGTCAGAGTGTTGAAAGATCTGATAGAATGGTTATGGTTTTATTGGGGATTATCAAATTAATCATTTTCCATATTTTACAAATGTTTGTATTGAACTTTTATTTTTAGAGGCAACAATATGTCTGTTTTGAGTATCTGTTGTCAACTGATTGCTAACTCCCTTTTTTAATAATAATCACAGTGGTTGTAGAGGGTGCAACAGGTCAGCACCTCAGGAGTAAGTTGGCTTTTCATAACTGAGCATTCAGAGGTCGAGATAGCAGGTGCGGTAGAGAGAGAGACAGAGAGAGGGAGAGTCGAAAAAGCAGCACATATTCTTCCCATCACTCTCTTGATCTCTGCCTACTCACAGGAATCCTCTCAGGATCTCTCACCCTGTACCCATCTTCCTCTACCACTCTCTTCACTGCTTCGGCATACAACACTTTCTGTACTACTGTACTCTAACCCTGGCATCCTCAACCTGCCTTTCTTTCACCGGACACCTCCGATCTCCAGCCCCATGATCACCCCCACAACTAACACACACAACTTTCTCCACCGATACCACACTCCGGAGAGCAAAGCAGGTTACAATTCTTGTCCCTAATCTTGTAATCTGGAGCGCTCGCTCCCTCTGGGTGGAGGAAACGCAAACAAATAATCACGAGTCCAAGTTACCTTCACCAACTCAACAGTCCCCAACATTTCCTTTACCCAAACTGACACCACATATGGAGCAACCAAAAAGCAAGGATCCATTCTCTCTACAAATCTCACTCCCACTGTGGCAAAATCATCCTTGTCATTCTTGGGAAAAGGCATTAATTTTGTGGTCCTCGCCACAGGTACTTCACCCTCACTCTCAACAAGTTCCATCTCCGAACTACTGGAGCAGGTATTGCTGTTTTTACACTTGACACCCACTTTCCTCACATGGCTACTTCCCTCTACACTCAACTTCTTCTCAGCAGTAATCACTGCACCTGCCACCACATTTAATTCATCTTCACTCTCGTCAGGTTCCATTTCCTCCTCAAGCTCTTCCAAAAGTTCTGTGCGATCCTCCGTTCCATATTCACTCAAAGCATATTCCATATCCCTCCTTTTTTCTTGTCCATCATATTCTTCACCAGATCTTTCAGAAGGCCTCTGTAATCCCCCATTCCATGTTTATTCAGAATATCCTCCTCTTTCTTCCTTATTTCCTTTTCCGCCATCTCCCCACCCTCCTTCCGTTGCCTTGACAGCAGTGTCACGACCGGTAATAAATATTACCATCATGAGATTTTTAAACTCGCAGACCACCCCCTTTTGATTTCCACATGCCATATATTTCTTTAATGTGCTGTGATGTCTCACATGAATTATGAACTTCTCTAATCGCATAGTATTGTACGTTAAAGATTAATATTTTTCCTAAGATCCTTATTATATTGTTGATTGACTATGGCTTTCCAAATCAGCCAGCACTGCTATTTGTAGGGTTCATTTTAAATTAATCTTTAGATTTTTTTGCCATTCCTGAACCTGTGACCAGAAACAAGCTACATGGGGACAATACCAGAATAAATTATCTTTAAATTTTCTTCACAGCAAAATCTGCAGAGCTGAGATTTTTGTATGCTCCATATATATACACTGCTCAAAAAAATAAAGGGAACACTTAAACAACACAATGTAACTCCAAGTCAATCACACTTCTGTGAAATCAAACTGTCCACTTAGGAAGCAACACTGATTGACAATACATTTGTGCTCGCCAGAGGTAGCCTGACTGCCATTAGGTACCGAGATGAGATCCTCAGAGCCCTTGTGAGACCATATGCTGACACATGCACATTTGTGGCCTGCTGGAGGTCATTTTGCAGGGCTCTGGCAGTGCTCCTCCTTGCACAAAGGCGGAGGTAGCGGTCCTGCTGCTGGGTTGTTGCCCTCCTACGGCCTCCTCCACGTCTCCTGATGTACTGGCCTGTCTCCTGGTAGCGCCTCCATGCTCTGGACACTACACTGACAGACACAGCAAACCTTCTTGCCACAGCTCGCATTGATGTGCCATCCTGGATGAGCTGCACTACCTGAGCCACTTGTGTGGGTTGTAGACTCCGTCTCATGCTACCACTAGAGTGAAAGCACCGCCAGCATTCAAAAGTGACCAAAACATCAGCCAGGAAGCATAGGAACTGAGAAGTGGTCTGTGGTCACCACCTGCAGAATCACTCCTTTATTGGGGGTGTCTTGCTAATTGCCTATAATTTCCACCTTTTGTATATTCCATTTGCACAACAGCATGTGAAATTTATTGTCAATCAGTGTTGCTTCCTGAGTGGACAGTTTGATTTCACAGAAGTGTGATTGACTTGGAGTTACATTGTGTTGTTTAAGTGTTCCCTTTATTTTTTTTGAGCAGTGTATATAAAATATGTATATATAACATTCTGTTGCTGGCAAGAATTTTGTATAATCATTTAAATTGAAAAACTCAAAGTGTTGAATCAAGGATTGGTTTGTGTATCAATTCATCCACCATGTAACATGGAATTGGTACATCAAAAATGTCTTCCAAGTTATTTTGCAAACTGTATGGTAGAGCTGTCTGACGGAATTGCATAAAATGCAGTAAATTGCATTTTATGTAGAAAAAAACATTTAGGAGTTTGTTCCTTTACATAGTGTGATACAGTAGCTGATACTTTGGTCTATCAAAATATATTTAAAATGTTGTAAATTTTTAGACAAATATTTGTGGAAATAAAGTTGAAATTGTTCCCTTTCAAGAATCCCCGAGCTATAAAACTGCACATTTTTCTGCCTGCCCCAAGGCAAAACATTTCACAAATGTTCAATTAAATATGTATTTTTACTGGAAAATGATGGCCCAGACACTTTTACTTATGTCCAGCCACACAGCAATATTCTGTCTACGCCGCTGGTCAGAATTGTGCTAGAATACAAAGTTCAAGTGATATTGTCAGAAGTGATGATGAGCAAGTCATCACTGTTGGGGAGAGATTAGGGTTAGAGTTAAGGTTAGAGGTGATGGTTAAAATAACTTTTGTGATAAAATGCAAGGTGCCTTTTGTCCTGTGTAGCATGGCCAGTGAGTGAAGAGGAGTGGTGATGGCCTAGGCTACTGTAACTTTTCAGCTGGGATGTGAGCTCATATCTCCCTCTAGTGTTTGCCAGGGGCCCAACACCTTTTTGGTTCTGTTGGAACATTTCAAAAGCCTTCTCCCCTTTACTATTCACAGGGGAAAACATTTTGAAATTAGGAATTGTCTACTGTAAATTATGGTTGATGTTCCCGTGGTTTAACCCTCATATTCAACGTGGTCTCAGAGCATGTCGTATTACTCTGTATGTAAATCAAAGACACTCCATTTAGTATAACACTGTAGCGACCTTAACACAACAACTAGCGACTGCGTCAAGCAGTTCATACCACTTGGCGTAACGGTTAAGGTGTTGGCTTGACAGTCGCTGGACCGGGTTCAAATCCCGGTTGGAGCTAACCCAAACATTTGCAACAGTGGTATCAAAAGTGGGATGGCGGCCGTGGGGCCATTGGAAAGGCGTGTCCACGTGAGGGACTTAGTATAGAGAAGCATGGGGACACGCTCTCCCAGAAGAAGGAGGTTATGTTACCTTACACAACACCTAGCGACTTCATCAAGAGGTTTTGGACTCTTGGCATAACGGATAAGGTGTTGGCTTGACAATCCCTGGACCCGGGTTCGAGTTCCGGTTGGAGCTACCCACCCAAATTTGCTACAATATATGTTAATTTGTGGATGCCCATCATCCATTTCATATGATATGTTACGAATGCAAGTAGAACAATATTGTAACTACCCTGGGTTTCATTACGTTAGTGTCAGAAGTGACCTTGCATCCACGAACGTGCGTGTGCTTGGCCATTGCGCATGTTCCTATAAGATGTTGAGTCGTAAGCTAGCACGAGGACGCGCACTTTGAAAGGAGGGAGTTGTGTAACAACCCTGGGTTTATAAGCGCGGATATCGACTCTGCCACACGAGCATGCTTTCGGGGCACAGTCGATGGCGCACTGGACTTTGGGCCAGAAGGTTGAGGGTTCGAGACCTGCTCCCTGCCTGTTTCATTACAATATGTTATGAATTACAATTTGTACGATATGTAATACATTGGCAATTCGAACGACATGTTACGAATTTGCTAAACGTACAATATGTTACGAATTCCAATTTGTTATGGCTAACGTTAGCTAGAGGTGGCTAACACTAAAGTTAACTAGCTGGCTAACGTTAGCTAGGCTTAGGAGTTAAGTTAAAGTGTTAGGGTTAGCTAACATGGTAAGTAGTTGCAAAGTTGCTAATTACCTCGAATGCTAAAGTTTTCTGTGATGAGATTCAAACACAACCTTTGGGTTGGCTAGACGTTCACATTATATGCCTACCCATCCAACCCGGCCAACCACCGTCCTTTCGTTTGTATCTTAAGTAACATGCTTCCTTATGTACCACACCAAACGTAACATATTATACTAATTTCAACGTCCCGGATTTACATTTACTATGTTACGTCTGGTCTATGAGACCAGTCTGTCATATCAGGTCTATCCAGTTATTATCAGATGCATCGATGCTATGGTACCCTCTCATTTTATCAGTGCCTTAGTCCTGACATATAAGGTGTATAATTGTATGAGCTGATTAGAATTACATTTAGCAAGTCGGCTAATGCAAACCTTTAATTCAGGCATTAATTTAAAAGGAAAATTATCAGTCTCTTTCCATGGTTAAAACCACACATTTTATAAAAACAGATACTTTACATATAACCTGGAATTCGGAGTTAATTTCACAATGAATGTACAATCATATAACATTATGCATGCACTGTTTCTATAGTAAACGCTATAAAACATATGTGATTGAATACTGATCTCTATCATATTGGAGGGAAGACTAAATTAAAGGTACAATCCATTGTTGACTTTTTATTGCCAGACTGCGGTTCTTTAAAGGGGAGGTAAAGGCGCCAGTCTCCTTGCGAAGGACCCTTTGTGATCTCGTGCTTAACCTCAAGATTTCCCCCCCGTTGTGATGACGGTCCTCACCTTGTGATATTATCTGATGCATGTACATCTATTTATTTTATGCATTTCCCAACGCGATAAAAAGAAATATATTCTGTTGTAAAACAAAAAATAAAAGTCAATCGATTTTTCGTCAGGCTATCTTCAGGACACCCGATTTACTCCAAATGCATTCTGGTACTGTCCCTTCTCTTGTTTCTGGAGACCCGCCGCTAAAGCAAAACCGGTAAGGATAAACTGGTGAGAGCAATTAAAGGGGAAATGTTATACGAATATAACTCTGGTTCAGCCCTATAAATGCAAAGGGGGGGTATTTTACATATATGTAAGGCAGCATATGATTACAAACTGTGTGCAAATTGCATGTATGGCGTTATTTTATTGTTACAAAGTCTGTTGTAGCACGTCTCGCATGGCGCTGTACAGGAAGGGGTTAATTTTTTCCACCGCCGACATTTTTATGCACTGCTTTCCCGGTTTCTTCGAAACATAAAATGCTATTTTTCGTTCTGGTTTCGCTAATTTAAATGATTAAGAATACAGTATTGTTTGATCCACTTTTTAACTATTGTATGAAGCCCGATTAGTCGCACAAACGATGTCCCACTTGATTAATAGTTAGCACATCAGCTAGCTAAACTCATTGATTAGCAAACAGGCTATTACTTAGCTAATGTTAGCTCTCTGGCAGGCTACAAGCATGCAGCTGCAAGACAGGAAAAACTCACACAATTATTGATGACAGATTATTTTAATGTCTGTAGATAGCTAATTGATGAATATTGGAAACTTTTGACTGCCGAAATTGATTTGGCTGAAAATGTCTGGTGCATGATTTAATTTGAGCCGGCGCACACTAGCCCAATTTCACATCCTCCTCGCACTGATTCAGAAGCCAAACTCTGACTAATACCCAAAGCGCAGCAATTTATCCGGAGCCATGATAAAATACAGGATCACAAAGTGACGCAAGATAGCCTGCAACTAGGATTGTGTTTAATATTTAATGTATTCTATTTTTGTTTTATTTAGCCATCAAATTCCCCGAGACCAGATAGAATCAGACCTAACTAGTCGATGTCCAACTTCTACGCTGCTCATCAATGATATATTCTAGATGACTGACAGGAGGCGCTGTTTTGAATCCACCGCGCCTCCATCTTGGCACTCCCCCAAAGTTAAAACATTATTTTGGAAGCTATAGAAATGCATTTATTAATGTCTAGATTTGTTTAGCCACGTTTATTCTATTAGACACCTTCATGCATAGTTTAATGTGTGCTTAACATAGAATAAACAAACATATACAAAAACATTTACCATCTACCTTGTTTGAAAGTTTTAATGTTACTGTCCACACTACAACAACAAAATACTTAAATACATGTAATTTTGTCCCTGAAACATTTCATTGAAATACTGTAGAATTCCATTCATTCCTATGGATGACTGCTTCTGGTGAGTGCGATATTTGTAACTTGTAGCTTCAAAGCCTCTTATTGGCCGATACATAGAATCAGCAAATCAAGGTTTATATATAAATCATTGCTTTTAAAATGTCACAGCAAAGTGAAACAGATATGTGAATAAATAAATGGAAACTGGTCTCTGGTTGTTATGTCAGTGAGTGGTCAACAAAAGCACAGTTTTTATACTCTGCAGAACTAGAGGAAAACATAGCCTAAACATGGTTTCACATTGAGCTATGTGTTTTCTCGGCTGTACCTGTCTTTGTAAACAGGTGTTTATGTTAAAGGGTATCAATGGAAGACTTGTGAATTTGGCCAAAACTACAGGTAACTGCCAAAATAAAGGAAACACCAACATGGTGTCTTAATAGGGTGTTGAGCCACGAGAACAGCTTCAATGTGCCTTGGCATAGATTCTACAAGTGTCTGGAACTCTGTTGGGGGGATGCGACACCTTTCTTCCTAGAGAAAATCCATAATTTCGTGTCTTGTTGATGGTGGCGTAAAACGCTGTCTCGGGTACCGCTCTAGAATCTCCCATAAGTGTTCAATTGTGTTTAGATCTGGTGACTGAGACACACAACCTTTAAACCCCCTATGCTACTTTGAGACCCCTCTTTCAAAGAGACTGAGACCTCTTCTTGCTGTGGTAGCCAAAATAATGGGCAACTGGGCATTTCTACACATGACCCAAAGCATGATGGGATGTTAATTGCTTAATTATCTTAGAAAACCACACTTATCCCACATAAAAAATCTAACACACATTATCACACATGTACACATATACGCTGCTGCTAATTTCAATCTATCCGATGCCTATTCACTTTACCCCGGTCTACATGTACATATCTACCTTAATTACCATGTATCCCTGCACATTGATATGGTATTGCTAATCCTTGTATATGGCTTCATTCTTGTTTTATTTCTTGTTCTTTTTTCATTTTTCTTATTTAACTGCATCGTTGGTAAAGAGCTTGTAAGTAAGCATTTCACTGTAAGGTCTATAACTTCTATTTTGGCGCATTTGACAAATACAATTTAATTTGATCTAAGAAATGAACTTTTCCCTCTTTGAGAGATTTAATTTCTGGTTTATTGGATTTTGCAACAAGTTCAAGCCATTGATCAACTGATTCAGCTTTAAAGATACAGTGGCTTGCGAAAGTATTCATCCCCCTTAGCATTTTTTCCTATTTTGTTGCCTTACAACCTGGAATTAAAATAGATTTTGGGGGGGGTTGAAACATTTGATTTACACAACATGCCTAACACTTTGAAGATGCAAAATATTTTTTGTGAAACAAACAAGAACTTGAGCGTGCATAACTATTCACCCCCCCTAAAGTCAATACTTTGTAGAGCCACCTTTTGCAGCAACTACATCTGCAAGTCTCTTGGGGTATGTCTCTATAAGCTTGGCACATCTAGCCATTGGGATTTTTGCCCATTCTTCAAGTTGGATGGGTTCTGCTGGTGTACAGCAATCTTTAAGTCATACCACAGACTCTCAATTGGATTGAAGTCTGGGCTTTGACTAGGCCATTCCAAGACATTTAAATGTTTCCCCTTAAACCACTCGAGTGTTGCTTTAGCAGTATGCTTAGGGTCATTGTCCTGCTGGAAGGTGAACCTCCGTCCCAGTCTCAAATCGCTGGAAGATAAACAGGTTTCCTTCAAGAATGTCCCTGTATTTAGCGGCATCTTTCAATTCTGACCAGTTTCCCAGTCCCTGCCGATGAAAAAGATGATGCTGCCACCACCATACTTCACTGTGGGGATGATGTTCTCGGGGTGATGAGAGGTGTTGGGTTTGCGCCAGACATAGTGTTTTCCTTGATGGCCAAAAAGCAACATTTTAGTATCATCTGACCAGAGGACCTTCTTCCATATGTTTGGGGAGTCTCCCACATGCCTTTTGGCGAACACCAAACATGTTGGCTTATTTTTTTCTGGCCACTCTTCCGTAAAGCCAGCTCTGTGGAGTGTACGGCTTAAAGTAGTCCTATGGACAGATACTCCAATCTCCACTGTGGAGCTTTGCAGCTCTTTCAGGGTTGTCTTTGGTCTCTTTGTTGCCTCTCTGATTAATGCCCTCCTTGCCTGGTCTGTGAGTTTTGGTGGGCGGCCCTCTCTTTGCAGGTTTGTTGTGGTGCCATATTCTTTCAATTTTTGAATAATGGATTTAATGATGCTCTGTGGGATGTTCAGTTTCAGATATTTTTTTATAACCCAACCCTGATCTGTACTTCTCCACAACTTTGTCCCTGACCTGTTTGGATAGCTCCTTGGTCTTCATAGTGCTGCCTGCTTAGTGGTGTTGCAGACTCTGGGGCCTTTCAGAACAGGTGTATATATACTGAGATCATGTGACACTTAGATTGCACACAGGTGGACTTAGTTAGTTAAACAATGTGACTTCTGAAGGTAATTGGTTGCACCAGGTCTTATTTTAGGGGCTTCATAGCAAAGGGGATGAATACATATGCACTCACCACTTTTCTGTTTTTTTTTTTTTTTTTTTAGTTTTTTTAAACAAGTTATTTGTTTCATTTCACTTCACCAATTTGGACTATTTTGTGTATGTCCATTTACATGCAATCCAAATAAAAATCCATTCAAATTAGAGGTTGTAATGCAACAAAATAGGAAAAAACGGCAAGGGGGGTGAATTCCGTGGCAAGACACTGTACATACATGCACAGGCATTTTTAGTTAGATTCGTTTTTTGTAAGTTTACTCACTTTGGACATTTTTGAGATATAACCTAATCTTCATTAATAGCATTTTGAGGTACAAAATCTTCAACACTATTGATACCCGAAGGTAAATTGTTCTAATCAAATGTCTGCATAAGCATCCACTATGCCTTTACCTTTTCAGTTTAGTAGTAGTTACACCAAAACAGAATATTTAAAGTTTCACAACCTCTTTCCTTTACTCATCCCTCGGTCCTTCTTTCCTTATTCGCTGTATCCTGATCCTGGATGCTAATTGGTTGAACAGAGATGTAGTCAGGGGTGACTGTCCAGTGTTACTCCAGCCATGTTTCTCATCCCTCTCTCCCCATCTTCTGTCCTCAGGTTATTGACTGAGGTCCCAAAGTGTCTCCAGCCATGTCTGTCAGAGAGTCGTTTAACCCAGAGAGCTACGAGCTAGACAAGAGCTTCAGACTCACACGCTTCACTGAGCTCAAAGGAACAGGCTGCAAGGTGGGTTTTTCTGGCTACTGGTATAATGGCAATGAATAGAATGTTTTTGGCCACTTAGTCTTTGCTGCTTTCAAAAGTTTCCTTGCTGTGTCTCTAGCGTCAACATTAAGTCATGCTTGGGAGCAATGAGCAGACATTTACTTTATTTTCATAACTATACAATGTAAAGTTTGGTGAGTTTGAGAAAAGCACTACAAATGCAACACATTAGGATGATGATTAAGCTTGACTTGTAGTTCTGAGGTAATCTGCTTGTTATTACATAGGTACCCCAGGATGTGCTACAGAAGCTTCTAGAAGCCTTGCAGGAGAACCACTATCAGGAGGATGAACAGTTCCTTGGAGCCGTCATGCCCAGACTTGGTATGAACACATACACACTTTATTCACATCCATTCTTCAGATAACTTTGAAAGTTTAATAATAACTGTTCTTTGCAGGCATTGGTATGGACACCTGTGTCATCCCCCTCAGGCACGGGGGCCTTTCTCTAGTCCAGACGACAGACTACATCTACCCCATAGTGGACGACCCCTATATGATGGTAGGTTCTCATTCTGTACCCCTCTTTGTGTTAATGTTTTCAGGCATACCTTACATGCTTTAGGTCCTGTGAGTATTGTATAGATTGAATAGTTACTGAGAGCTTTGGACTGGAGTCGTTTCTTTCACCTTGAGCAGAGTATGTGTTATCTTCATTCATATCTACAGTAAATCATGTCAATAATGCCTTCTTTATTCCTGTCTGTGTCTATAGGGGCGAATTGCATGTGCCAATGTTCTAAGTGACCTGTACGCCATGGGAGTGACGGAATGTGACAACATGTTGATGCTGCTGGGGATCAGTAACAAACTGTCAGAAAAGGTGCATGGCAACACACACACACACACACACACACACACACACACACACACACACACACACACACACACACACACACACACACACACACACACACACACACACACACACACACACACACACACACACACACACACACACACACACACACACACACATACCAATGTGTAGCACCCAGCCACTAAATAGTCCCTCCCCTGTCTCTGTGTCCCTGTCAGGAGCGGGACAAGGTGATGCCTCTGATCATCCAGGGGTTCAAAGATGCGTCGGAGGAAGCAGGCACGTCTGTTACGGGGGGACAGACGGTTCTTAACCCCTGGGTGGTCCTGGGGGGGGTGGCCACCACGGTCTGTCAACCCAATGAGTTCATCATGTAAGAACCCTCTCCTCACAGACCGCCCTCCTGTCTTTCACTCTTTTGGGGATTTCACTATTATTCAGATATCTCTCTCTGAGCCTCTAAACTTAAATTGCTTTGATCAGGTGAACTGTGTTCTGTGTTGTGATAGTAATGATAGCTATGGTGATGATGTGATGTCTGCTGTTTTCCAGGCCAGACAACGCAGTGCCAGGAGATGTGTTGATTCTCACCAAACCTCTTGGGACTCAGGTGGCTGTGGCGGTACACCAGTGGCTGGACATTGTAAGTCTCAACACACTAACTTTTCCTTTGATTTATTGTATTTTAACTTAAACACTAAAATGTCAATGTAATGAACGAGACGTCTGTATCCGTCAAAAAATATCAACGGGAGGGACAGTTGGACCCAATCAAAGCTTTATCAGTCATTGCCGTGCCTCAAAAGTGGTCTAAAGTTGTGTGTATATGTCTGTCCCTCAGCCTGACAAGTGGAATAAGATCAAGCTGGTGGTGACTCAGGAGGATGTAGAGCTGGCTTATCAGGAAGCTATGATGAACATGGCCCGGCTCAACAGGACAGGTACACACACCGCCCGACTCAACAGAACAAGTACCTATCCTCAAGTTGTTCTCCCCCTTCTCTCCTGTCTAACTTCTACCATTGTTTGGATGAATGTAATGTGAATATTTATGTAGTTGTTGTGTTTATCTCTCCAGCTGCAGGTCTGATGCACACCTTCAACGCTCACGCCGCCACTGACATCACTGGCTTCGGGATTCTGGGCCACGCCCAGACATTGGCACGGCAACAGCGTAGCGAGGTTTCATTCGTCATTCATAACCTCCCTGTGCTCGCCAAGATGGCCGCTGTGTCCAAGGCCTGCGGGAACATGTTCGGACTCATGCACGGCACCTGCCCCGAGACATCAGGTTTGTGTCTCTGGCCGTGCATGTGTTTTTGTCGGCCTGTTGTCTGTCTAGGTTCTCTCACCTCTTTCACACACATACTCATCAGCCATCTCTGTCTGTATCTATAGGGGGTCTGTTGATCTGTCTTCCCAGGGAGCAGGCAGCTCGTTTCTGTGCTGAGATCAAATCTCCAAAATACGGCGAGGGCCACCAGGCCTGGATCATCGGCATTGTGGAGAAGGGCAACCGCACCGCCCGCATCATCGACAAACCACGAATCATCGAGGTCGCTCCTCAGCTCTCCACACAGAATGTCAACCCCACACCCGGCGCAACCTCGTAATACCTCTCCCCTGCAATGCAGACCGGAACCACAGAGCTCGGCCGAGTTTTTTTTAGACTCATAGAAAACCATCCTAGAGTGTGTCAAATGTATACACGTATATATATATATATATACACAATTAACTGGGTTGAGGTGTATGTACACCTGCCTCAGACCGACAGAAGCCTTAGGGGCAGGTCAGGTCATCACACAATGGACGCACTATCAACAAAAAACAAAAAAATCTCTAAAAAGAAAACAAGTAAAAATCCATTTGCCTTTTGTCTGTTGTAATCTGTTATGTTTGACTGAAGAGGCAGGCAGCTTCTGGGTTTAAGAATAGATTATGATTATCCGATTCTGTTGATTCATTTAGAATCTTTAGGAGACTCGGGTGTCCGTTGCTTCTTGGGCTCTTTTTAAAGGGTGCTTGTTCTCGACAAGTATGTGTAAGAGTTTTTTTGTTTTTTTTAAGCGATGGGTAGTGATATAGCGTTTTTGTTTGTCCGTTCACTTTGTGTACAGTTAAACTTAGTTCTAGTTTAAAGCTGTAACAGATGCCTGGAAAGATTGAAAAATTACTTTCAAGAGAAAAGACTGAACGTAAGGGTTGCTTTTTTACTTTCACTTTGTATCCCCCCAAAAAACAAATAAATCAAATAGATTTTTATTTTCTTGCCAGTTTTACAAGAGCACTATCAAATTGATGGATCTAAAGGAATGCATTATCAAATTGGACTCCCTCTGTTCATATTGCTGTTTTGTACTTCTAATCAGTGATAGAATCACAACAAGGACATTAAAGGACATACAATTTGTACTTCTAATCGGTGATAGAATAACAAGGACATTAAATCCATTCTGTCATCTTACAGACAATAAACAGAACGTCCTGGTATAGTTTGGTATACTCGCCTATACACTGAGTAGGATTTGAAGGAAGTCTGAGCATGGTGTCTCAACTCTGTTGCATTGCATACACCTACCTTTTAAGGAAGCAGGTATCGTAAGAGGCAGGTGAAATGGTGAGTGTTCAAGTCTTGGTTGACACTTTGCTCCATGAAAATAGTACCAGTGCATCCATCTGCAGCAGAGCGTACACTAGCTGATTTTCTATAGAGTCTTCCAGTACCTAGAGGTTCCATACAATTTGTATACCGGTAGTATACTTTACTCAGATTTGCCAACACTAGTATTCCACACTATCCCAATAAATGTACAATCTGCTTCTAATCATCCTGGTTGGGATATGTGTAGTCTTGGGCTTAGATTCAAATCAGATGGAGCATTAACCAGCATTGGCCGACATCCGCATAGCAGATGTTTTAGAGTTGTAACTGCGGTATGAGATATTCTATCGATGAATGGCTGCTTCTGTATGTCACAAACCACTCCCTTAATCCTACCGCGTTACAAGTTCAAAACGGCTCTACAAAGTATAGGCTATCGGTGTTTAGAAATAATTAATCAAATGTCAAACCATTGATGTTAGGCTAATGCATGCTTTCATGTTAATTTGAATGGGGAATTTATAGCGTATCAGTCTAATTCAAGTGTTTGAACTTCTAACGTGGCTGCATGGGATGTTCCATTATAGTCGGGTTTCAGTGTATCCAATGGCAGTGTCCACAATAAGGTAACACAATGAGACGCTTGTGGATTTGACAGCTCTATGCAGTTCCGCCGCCGCCAAAACAACTGCTATGCAGATGTCAATCTGATTGAATCTAGCCCTTTGTACTCTCCAGTCATCTGATGTAAGGCCTTTTCTAATGTCTGGTACCATAAAGGGTTGTATGGCACTCTGCTTACAAACTGAAATAAACCTGGATCTTATCTTACACTGAAGGACTGCCTTTGTTCTCTCCTATTGTTTCTTAAAGCAGGATGTTGTCATTATGCCATGTAGTAACTAAGCACTTTGCACACCAGAATGTAATTCCTCTGCTATACATGGCAACTGGAAATGTACGTGGTGTAGTTGGCCACACAGTTCAGGTATGAGAGTATACATTTCTATCTGTGTCCTCAAGTCCAAAGAAGAGGTAAAACAAACAATCAACATATCCTTTATTATAATATACTCAACACATACAGTTGAATTCTTAAGTTTACATACACCTTAGCCAAATATATTTAAACTCAGTTTTTCACAATTCCTGAAATTTAATCCTAATAAAAATGCCCTGTCTTAGGTCAGTTAGGATCACCACTTTATTTTAAGAATGTGAAATGTCAGAATAATAGTACAGAATTATTTATTTCAGCTTTTATTTCTATCATCACATTCCCAGTGGGTCAAAAGTTTATATACACAATTAGTATTTGGTAGCATTGCCTTTAAATTGTTTAACTTGGGTCAAATGTTTCGGGTAGCCTTCCACAAGCTTCCCACAATAAGTTGGGTGAATTTTGGCCCATTCCTCCTGACAGAGCTGGTGTAACTGAGTCAAGTTTGTAGGCCTCCTTGCTCGCACACGCTTTTTCAGTTCTGCCCACAAATTTTCTATAGGATTGAGGTCAGGGCTTTGTGATGGCCACTCAAATACCTTGACTCTGTTGTCCTTAAACCATTTTGCCACAATTTTGGAAGTATGCTTGGGGTCATTGTCCATTTGTAAGACCCATTTGTGACTAAGGTTTAACTTCCTGACTGATGTCTTGATGTTGCATCAATATATCCATATAATTTTCTACCTCATGATGCCACCTATTTTGTGAAGTGCACCAATCTCTCCTGCAGCAAAGCAACCCCAATACATGATGCTGCCACCCCGTGCTTCACTGTTGGGATGGGGTTCTTCGGCTAGCAAGTCTCCCCCTTTTTCCTCCAAACATAACGATGGTCATTATGTGACCTGCCAAACAGTTCTATTTTTGTTTCATCAGACCAGAGGACATTTCTCCAAAAAGTACGATCTTTGTCCCCATGTGCAGTTGCAAACTGTAGTCTGGCTTTTTTTATGGCAGTTTTGGAGCAGTGGCTTCTTCCTTGCCGAGCGGCCTTTCAGGTTATGTCGATATAGGACTCGTTTTACTGTGGATATAGATCTTTTTGTACCTGTTTCCTCCAGCATCTTCACAAGGTCCTTTGCTGTTGTTCTGGGATTGATTTGCACTTTTCGCACCAACGTATGTTCATCTCTTGGAGACAAAATGCGTCTCCTTCCTGAGCGGTATGATGGCTGCGTGGTCCCATCGTGTTTATACTTGCGTACTATTGTTTGTACAGATGAACTTGGTACCTTCAGGCGTTTGGAAATTGCTCCCAAGGATGAACCAGACTTGTGGAGGTCTACAATTTTTTTTCTGAGGTCTTGGCTGATTTCTTTTGATTTTCCCATGATGTCAAGCAAAGAGGCACAGAGTTTGAAGGTAGGCCTTGAAATACATCCACAAGTACACCTCCAATTGACTCAAATGATGTCAATTAGCCTATCAGAAGCTTCTAAAGCCATGACATAATTTTATGGAATTTTCCAAACTGTTTAAAGGCACAGTCAACTTAGTGTATGTAAACTTCTGACCCACTGGAATTGTGAAACAGTGAGTTATAAGTGAAATAATCTGTCTGTAAACAATTGTTGGAAAAATTACTTGCCAAAACTATAGTTTGTCAACAATAAATTTGGGGAGTGGTTGAAAAATGAGTTTTAATGACTCCAACAGAAGTGTATGTGAACTTCCGACTTCAACTGTACATACGATTCAGATAACAGATTCAGATATACTACCTTATATATTACAACACTTAAATACTCAAAACAGTGCTATTTACAAGTGTACACATATTACAATCAGATGAAAATACAACTGCCTCTGAACTAAACAGATGCCTTGCCTATCCTTAACCTACATTACTACATCATATGAATCAATGTTCTTTAAGGCTACCAAGGCATTTTGTGCTTCATTTCTCTTGCCAAAATTGGTTCAATACTATGTTAAAAATTCACTGCCATTTTATAGAAGGGATAGTGCGAAATAAAGTCAAAATGCTTCATTAAATATTTATTTCCACAAAACAATTCCCTCATGCTAACTGAGTAAATATACAAAAGATCTATAACTTGACCCATTCTAAAGCCGTTACCCAGAAGAGACTAGTCGTGACCCGCCGTTTTGGAAATAATGTAATGTCACAGAGCATGAAAATGTGGTATGAAGTCTATAAAGATCTTTCAGTCTGTCTACTCATCACATCTCTTTCTTGTCGTTTTGGTCGAATAGCGCACGAATGTCCAGCATGGCCTGTCGAATGTTCTGTCCAAAGCGGTACGAGTCCTACAGAGAAAGAGACAGACAGTTGTTTGACCTGATAAAGATTCAGCTAGATTGTCATTAAGGTAGTATGTAAGTGCTATATACTCTATGGTTCATCATGTAGTGTGACACAATGGTCTCACCGTCTCAGGGCTGGAGAACTTGCTGGAGATGTGGAATGTGATGAGGTTCTCTCCTACAATGATGTAAGAGACGCCATAGCCGTCATCAGCCACCTGGGGGTGCAGGAGAGACAGTACCAATCACCCCTAACTCTGACTACTTCATAGAAGTAAGAAGCAGACATAGAAGAAGTAACAGAAGACACATTGGTAGTACTCTGTAGTAATCTGGTCCCAGCTAATTTCTTAATGTGTGTGTGTGTGTTGTGTGCGTGCGGTAGACTCACAGGGCCAAACCCCCCTCCTGCACCCACGTATTTTGGGAACTTGTTGATGTCGACCATGTTGAGCTGCTGTTGAGGAGTCTGACTAGTGGACAACCTCCAGGGCTCTGACAACACCTACACAGGGAGGGGGGGGGGGGGTCCATAGAGAACATGGGTAAGTGTAAATCTCTGATATCATATCACTTGGCTGCCAAAGTATAATTTAACACATATAATGGTGTTGACTACACAAACACTCAGAAGCGAGCTGACCTGTTTGAGGAATGGTGAGTCGATGTTGAGGTACTTGGACATGATGTAAAGACAGAAGAGGTGTCTGTCGATGCCAGAGCCTGTCATGGCCAGACGATACATATTCTGGTGTTTGTCTGCAGCCTTCCGGAAGAGGTCCAACCTCTGGGCGCTCTGCTCACAGAGACAACAACAGATGATATTCAATCAAAACCTAGATCCAGCTAAAAAACACAACAGATAGTGCAGTGGTGGCCAGTCCTCCACCTGCAGAGCTACTGGGTTTGCACGGTTTTGCTCCAGCCCTACTCAGACATACATGATTGTACTAATCAACTGTTCATCAGCACCTTGAATAGCTGAATCAGGTATGTTAGTGCAGGGCTGGAACAAAAGCAAAAAGTGCATAGCTAGTAACTCTCCAGAAGGAGGGTTGGTCATGCTTGCTCTAGAGGACACCCTTCTCTGGCTAGATAGGTACAATAAACAGACATTTGGGTCCTGGTCACCTAGTTCTCGGAGTCAGAATGACCTGAGCCTCACTGTCAGAGTTACATCATGTCACTGTCTATCAGTAACTCCCACAGACAAGGTTACTCACCTGCAGTGCTGCACCCACACTGTGTTTAAACACAGAAATAGTCAAACATCTGATGATCTATATCTAGCATGCATAGCATGTATGTGAAAGGGGACTGTTGCTGCTCTTGTGCTGTCATTAGTGCATTCTATATTTCCTCTGAAATGATTAACAAAGGTACACAGTAAGAGAGGTGTGTGTTTAAGGTGTGTGTCCTCACCTTAGTGTTCTTGTCTTCCATGGCTCTGACGAAGGCTGTGGACTCTATGGTGCAGGAGCGAACCGTCTCTGTCCTACCCTCACGGAACATCCGGGTCATCGAGGCCTCATAAGTCAGACAGAACTCCCCCTTATCCTACAATACATAGACAACAAATACATTCAGTTTATTTTCTAGAGACATGATATTGTTTGTCTGTTGTCTATTCATGACTGACACACACACCCTGAAATGAGCCAGCTGCAGTGCTAGCTGTATGAAGGCATCAGGACTGGTCCTACTCTTCTTGATCAGGCCTTTCCCAAACTCATCAAACAGACAGCCATGGAAGTCCACGTCATCCGCTATCTCCTTGGCAACCATGTAGGAGTCCTCAATGACCTCCTGGCACTGAGGGATGAGGAGAGACCAGACACCAGAAAGGCTCAGACAAGACACAAGACAGCCCGTAGAAACTACCGACTGGTCTACTGAACACAACACTAAACTAGCTTTTCCTCTTTACTAAAGCTACAACTTTTGATCCCTAACACATTAGAAGCCATACCTCCAATGGAACGTCCCATTGTAGTTTGGCGGTGGGAGGCAGGCCCTTGTTGATGTCTCCTTTGCAGTGCCCCTCCTCTGTGTAACCCAGATGGAAGCAGTCCGTTGCTAGGACGTACTACACAGAGACAGCAGCACAGCAACCATTAAATTCACACAACACACTTCCCAATGAATCACACCATGTCATATATTGTGTTTTAGAATAACATGTTTGTAATACATCATTAATCCACCATCAACAGGGCCAGCTCCAGACATAAGCGGTCCCAAGGGGGCCCCCGACCCCAAAAAAGGAACTCAGACAGGGTATCAACTTACTGTTCAGAGTAAGAATAGTAGAAAACACCAGATGCAATTAGTTGACACAGCCATGCACATTTTTTGATTGGTAGTTTAGCCAGCTTGTAGTAATCATGGCCGAATACCGACCGGGCACGTGCCCAGGGGCCCTGACCTCCTGGAGGCCCTCATAGATTATGTTAGTCATTCTCACTCAGATATAATATTAATATGACATAAGTCATGGCAAAATGTGTAGAATTTGGGGAAATTAGCTTTAAAACTGCAGAAATGTCTCTCCACCACATGGAAAATGGGTAGAATTGCAGGAAATTAGGTATAAATTGCACATTTTTCTCCTCGCCATAAATAGGGGGGCCCCAATTGGTTTTTGCCACGAGGCTGACCATCAATAACATTACCTCCCACATGTGTCCTACAATGGGAGCATCTGCCCACGAGTGTTCTGCATTGACCCCCAGTTTACCATTCTTATAAGCGATCAGGGTGAAGGATTTGTCAAACCACCTGAGAGAGAGAGAAGGCATATCAGGTTAAACACTGAAACACACATCATAAAGGCAGTGCACAGAAAAGCAATATAGCGTTAAACTATCCTCACTGAAATAGGCCTACTTTACAACGCATCTTTCCTTCTTTTCTGTCCCGTCTCACCTGTCATAACACTTCCCGTTTGTCTCACCTGTCATAGCACTTCCCGTTTGTCTCACCTGTCATAGCACTTCTCGTTTGTCTCACCTGTCATAGCACTTCTCGTTTGTCTCACCTGTCATAACACTTCCCGTTTGTCTCACCTGTCATAACACTTCTCGTTTGTCTCACCTGTCATAGCACTTCTCGTTTGTCTCACCTGTCATAGCACTTCTCGTTTGTCTCACCTGTCATAACACTTCCCGTTTGTCTCACCTGTCATAGCACTTCTCGTTTGTCTCACCTGTCATAGCACTTCCCGTTCGTCTCACCTGTTATAGCCTTTCCCGTTTGTCTCACTTGTCATAGCACTTCCTGTTTGTCTCATTTGTCATTACACTTCCCGTTTGTCTCACCTGTCATAGCACTTCTCGTTTGTCTCACCTGTCATAGCACTTCCCATTCGTCTCACCTGTTATAGCCTTTCCCGTTTGTCTCACTTGTCATAGCACTTCCTGTTTGTCTCATTTGTCATTACACTTCCCGTTTGTCTCACCTGTCATAGCACTTCTCGTTTGTCTCACCTGTCATAGCACTTCCCGTTCGTCTCACCTGTTATAGCCTTTCCCGTTTGTCTCACTTGTCATAGCACTTCCTGTTTGTCTCATTTGTCATTACACTTCCCGTTTGTCTCACCTGTCATAGCACTTTCCGTTTGTCTCACCTGTCATAACACTTCCCGTTTGTCTCTCACCTGTCATAGCACTTCCCATTTGTCTCATCTGTCATAGCACTTCCCATTTGTCTCATCTGTCATAGCACTTCCCGTTTGTCTCACTTGTCATAATACTTCCCGTTTGTCTCACCTGTCATAACACTTCCCAGTTGTCTCACCTGTCATAACACTTCCCATGCAGCAGGGACTTGGCGTACAGGTCCAATGATCTCAGCTTGTCAGGGTCGTAACCGTGCGCCTCATCATCAAGGGTGAGGAAGAAGGCTGACGTCTCGATGGCCTCCAGAGAGGCTTTGTTAACACCCTGGCTGAAGTACTTCAGACGAGCCCTCGCCCAAGGAACTCTGGGAGAGGATAAGAGGTGGACATTTTATTTCTGATGTGTGTGTGTGAGGAAGGAGGGGAGGTTGCACTTTCGTGCCTATATGTGTGTATACCTGTTTCCGGCTGTGAGGGCAGCCAGTTTGAGTTCCCCAGGCTGTGGCTCCGTGGTGTCGTCGAGGATCCTCTGGAACTGAGTCTCCAGCTCAGAGGGCCATAAGTGACGTCCCCCGTAGTACAGCCACACCTTAAAGAAGCGGCCCTTATGATACACCACCAGGTGCTTCCGGTCACTCAGGTGCTGAACAAAGTCTGGACCAAGGAGTAGGAGAGGGGGTGAGGACATAGAACATTATAAGGGGTTGGGGAATGCACACTTCTCTTGAATGATAGTTTTTGTTTAAGATGGTCAGAAGATGTGTCTGACACAAACTCATGTTCATATTGATTCATGCAACCTCCCAGCGATAGTTTGATAGTGTTATGCCCCCAGAAGGCAGCAGTGTGCTCACCTGTCTCTATGCCAGGGATACGTGTGGTGTTGAACATCCTCTCCATCTGATAGGAACACATGGGCAACACCCCCAGAGCCCTCAACTAGAGAGAGAGTATGCCAAACAAAAACCATTGACTGCAAAGATAAACAAACCATACAACTCTATGCACAAGGACTACATTTAAAAGTCCAAAGCAGCCATTTTTATCACCATAAAAAATAATTTCTGGGTAACATTTAAGTACCTTAATCTAACCACTAGGCGGTAGGTAGCCTAGTGGTTAGAGCATTGGGCAAGTAACTGAAAGGTTGCCGGATCGAATCCCCGAGCTGACAAGGTAAAAATCTGTTGTTCTGCCCCTGAACAAGGCAGTTAACCCACTGTTCCCCGGTAGGCTGTCATTGTAAACAAGAATTTGTTCTTAACTAACTTGCCTGGTTAAATAAAAATAAAATATTAACCTTAATATGCTTGGTCAAAAAGGCAAAGAGCAATTTCTCAAGCAGGAATTTCGCTAGGACTGTCTGGGAGTGGTCTGAGTGGGGAGGGGAAAACTAGCTGTTACTGGAATCCCACCAAAATATGCTGACAAAAACTCTTAAATATCTCCTCCGAATTATGATTCAAAGATCTTTGCAGAAAGAATGGGGTGACAGCTATGATATGACCACTTGATTTTGAATTTTTTTATTTTGGTTATTGACCTACAGTAAGTGAAGTGGAATAACAGCTGGTGGTAACATAACATAATGGTAACATAACATAATGGGTCCATTTCATGACACGTTTTAATCACTTAATATATCATCAACCAAATTGTTATCAGTAAAAACACTATAACTAATTGGTAGGTCTACCTTTACTTTTTACCTCTGTGAACTTTAATTATCCTCCCTCCTCATAAGATATATATTTTCTTTTTATCTCAAAGATATGTGTGTATTTGGTCACAGAAATACAATATATATTAAACTTACAGAAGGCAAATCATTTCTGAAAAACAAAATATAAGTGTTGATATTTGTTATTGTGTTTTTATGTATTTCTAATACCGTAAATACCTTTTCTGCTAGATGTTTTCTAGGACCTATTTTCCATGAGATTGACCAAAGATCTAAGCCTTTGCTTATTCCTAATTTTTAGCAGGGAAAATGGTTGGAAAATGTATATATGGCTTAATTTCTCAAAAAATAGACTCTTAGCTTTCATTTGACACCAAATCTGATGTGTTCCTATGGACTTCATATGTTAGTGCTCATGGGGCATTTGAAATGGAAATGCCCTAGACCAGAAACAAGTCGAAGGCAGTGGGAGGATGTTTAGGTTAACAGAGAAGGAGGGAGGTGACCTGGGTTATTTAGGGGTTAGAGAGAGGGCCGAGGGCCAAAGGGGAAATGGGGGAGGGACCTGAATACTCTCAAGGGTACAAAGAGGGGGTGAGAGAGACAGAGAGAGAGGTACTCATTACCGGTGCATGTTCTCCTCTCTCTAGTTTGCGTCGGTACTGCAGCATAGCGTGAACCACATTCCCTGCCCGAGCTGCCTGTCTGTGTGTGGGAATCACGTACAGCAGATCCTAAAGCAGATCATCAAATACATCATTAGGTAAAGGTTACTGGATACATCTCAAGCAATGCCATGTTCCCTGTATGAGTACCCATATAGACATGTCTTACCATGGCGTAGAAGTTACTGTTGACCATGATGGGACTCCTGCCTCTCAGGTAGATGTACTCCTCCCACCAATCACTCACCTGTAAAACATAATCTATTACAATAATTTGTTCAACTACTAATTCTTTGTTTTAAAGAGCACTCACCAAAACAACTTAATAAATAAAGTTAACACATTATCGTTTCATGTTACCTGACATCACACTTCAGAATACGTACGTAGTTAGTAGCCCACCAGGATTTGAGGATGAGGTATTTCTGGAGTTTAGGTGCCTCGTCTCTCTTGAAGTCATTGGCCACCACCTCCATCTGGTTGTACTGCTCATCATCCAGCAGGGGGCGCACTGATTCCAGGTACTGCAAGGTCACATAGCGATTATATGATATAATACTGATATGTAGAGTACATATATGGTTCTACACTGGTCCTGGTCCATCACTCTCCTGAACACATGTGATCAGTTTCCTATTGTATTTCATCTAAGCATATGAGACACATAACCACCTCTCTCTCACCCTGGTTATGGTGTCGTCCACGCTAGGCACAGGTAGTCTGGGTAGGGAGGCCTGGAAGCTGTAGAGGAGAGGTCTGCGCCCAGAGAACATCTTCACCAGACTCTGAAGAGAAAAAACACAACACAATGACTGGGTTAATTGTCAGAATAATCAAATACTCATGGATGAGAATAAGAGCTCAGAAAATATATTGTCTTGATTCTGAATTATAAGTGAGCTGCTCTTTTGGTCATGTTTATATTGAAATAGAGACATTTGACAGACGTACCAGCCAGAGTTTGGTGCAGAAGCTCATTTTGCCGTGGGACTCAAAGATCCAGGCATGGTAGGAGAGAAGGGCCTTGAGAATGTACCTCAGCATGAGGATGAGAGAGAGCCACAGGCCCGTGGCAAACAGGATGGCACTCAGCACTGTCTGGGTCTGCACTGTCATGTAGTCACTGGAGAGAGGAGAGAACCTCACATCTAAATGATGTTTATTGTCCTTTAACAGAAAATTCTTTCCACAGATACCCACAGTTACATACTTAATCTGAAAAAATATGCATCACTCTTCCCCAATGCCTCTTCATCATTGTGTTATTTGTCACTGACCTGACAGGTAGGGTCCTCTTGATGGTATCTATCATTCCCAGTGATGGGTCTATCCTGGCATACATGGTGCTCATGATGGCTATCACCGCGATCAGCCAACTGGATGGGCTGGCAGGGTAGACCCCTGTCAATATCCCATTCTGAAATAAAATAATTCAATGTTAATTTAGATAGTTAGCCTACAAACAGACCAACAAGGCTATTCCTGGATGTGCTAGCCTATGTCCTAGCCAAGCACTAGGCTACACACACCTGATTCAATCAAGGCCATAATAATAACTTGAATCAGTTGTTTTAGTGCTGGACTGCAACAACAACCAAACTAGCTATCTGGTTCAGGTTTGGTAATGACTGTAGGGCTACTTAATCATTCGAAGACAAACCTTAAATCTTATGGCGCGCTTTATCCATGATGTCACTCCCGACAGGTAGATGTGTTTGAGTACCTCGCGGCTCAGGTGGAGGTCGATGCCGTCTGGGGTGACGGTGAACTGGAAGCCAACCGCCTGATGTGCCTCCGCCATCCCGGTGACGTTGAAGCCCCTGTTAAGAGAGATAGATAGACAGAGACGTTGAACATCAATTGTTTACACACGTGAATTTATTTTTAAATGTTGGCTCTTGCACAATTATCAAACCAAACCAACTTTAGGCTAATGGATGGATGTGGGAATGAAGTCAACTCTTAATCAATTTTAGGTGAGAGAAACAGGGCTGCATTACCACATTTACTCCTTTTTTGTTGTTGTTGCAGTTTTAAAGCTAATTTCCTGGAATTCTACACATTTTGCCATTGTTTATGAGGTGTTCATATGCCATCTCAGGGGCCCCGTGGCACATGCCCTGCGTGCGCGTTCGGTAATCCGGCCCTCTTGTAATTTCAGGGATTTGTTAAATATTTTCTAACTGTATGTGGAGGGCATAAGTCTGTTTATGTTGTGGCCCGGTTGACTGAAAAGTGGGCTTGAATTTCTTTTTCCATGTCATATGACGGGCCAGCAGCTAAGTGGGGCAAAGTTGAAATGCCAGATATAGCCTAGGCTACTGGCATGCGCTCAGATGTAGGACTGGTTTAAAAATATAAACACTGCAGACTAGGAAGAGCATGTGAGGTCTACTACACCACAAACCACATAATGAAACATTTTGCAAGGTGAATTCATAAAAAAATATTCCAATAAATAGGCTTTATCAGTGCCATAATACATGATAATACAGTGCCATCAGTGCCAAATTGATATTTCTCTAGTATAGCTGTATATTATGTGTCCAGTCACCTACAAGTCTAGATTTAAGCAAATTTCATTTTTTAACAATATAAACTGAAGAATGACATGAATCATTCTCTTCAGCTAACATTTACAATAGCAAATTAATTATGATGATGCAGACTTCCTATGAATAAACATTTGTCTAGCTTCTTACACACAAATATTGTGTGGCACAAGGAGCCTACACAATTACTAACTTTTGGCTTGCTTTGTTTGTCAAACATCTGAAATGCACTATACCCAGCACCAACAACAAATCCATAGGGTATCTAACTATACTAGGCTACAGTATTACATACATTAGTGTGTCATGGACAGCTACAGTGGCTTATGAAATTATACATTATAGCAATCTAAAAACCAAACATTCAGTAATTCCATACCTTTTTGCTTAGAGATTCAATTCAAGCTTGCTGAAGTGAAACAGAAGAAGGCATTGACTGTGGTTTCTCTCAGTGGAATTCCTCTGGACTGGGGCTGAACCTCTCTCTGTGTTCTGTGTGTGATTCCTATGCCCTTGAATTGGCTTTCCTCAGGTACTGAGAGCAATGCTATCCCCTATGCCCCCCCCCCCCTCTCTCTCTCTGTACTTCCCCTATGCCCCCCCCCCCCCCCCCCCCCCCGACTTTTCTATCTGTAACTGGACACTATCTAGAGCTAGACTGTAACCTCACGTGGCTGCTGACCACATAGTGTTCAAACCGCTACAGAGTACACCTATAAATACATTATGTTGATTCATCAATCTATTTACATATATATTCAGTTTCATTCAGGGCAACCAGTGACAGATGGTTCATTAATAATCAATAGTTATAAGGCATGTTTTGAGGCAAGTTTCATCTCTCCGTCTCTCGGTAAGCAGTGTATCTATGTCATGTAATAACCCACCATGTTCCGTTTTTATGTCACTACACCTGTGGATACCTCACTCACTGTTTTTCTCATGGTCTGACAGGCTTTAAGCTTTAGTCAGACACCCAAGAGTCCTGGTATTAGTTAAGATCAATGGCTTTATGTTTCAAATAGGTTTTATTGCTCTTTAACCTCTATTTCACATTTGTCACAAAGTACTTATTAGTAAGTAAATACCCCAAAAAGAGTAAACAAAGGCAACGGTGGGAAAGGCAAACTCCATAGGAATTCTTTAAAAGGAAGGAAACGAGATCGTGAGCCCATCCTCCTCTGGGCAGAGAATTAAGGCACGTACAGATCGGTAGTATTGTCGAGTGTCTGCCGGCTGAGAGTACTTAGCACCTCTGAACAGAGTGCCGGACGTAATTTGCAAATCGAGCCAAACCGATTCAATATGTAGAAACGGGAGAAAATAATTTTTTATATACGTATGATATTACACAACGCGCCGTCACCAAGCGAACGAATGGCAAACAAACGACCCCCTACTGTACCAACAATCGTCTGGTGAGTTTTCTCCTTTAGACTACTTTAGTTCAAGTTATCATTAAAGGCAGAGTAAAAGCATGGCAAGGCTTATTGTTGCTGACACAGAACGGGTACAGTCCTCATATAGCAAAGACCCACGTTGATGATTAGTCAGCCTTTTTCCAGATACGTTCAATACAAATCTGGGCCTGAACCCCAAACAGAGCAAGCCAAGGCAAATCAGATTGATTGATGAACGTTTGTGTCAGAAGGAGAGTTGAAGTAGGGCTTCATAGCGGGTGCAGATGGGTAGAGGAGGGAGGACAGTGAGAGAGAGGGAGTGATGATCCAGCATTACAGCAGTGCTGTGTTCTATACCTGGCATGTACACCTGGTCACCCAACACTGTCCCGTCCAGCTAACGCCACCTTCTCAGCCTCTTTCACCTAGGACCAGATACGGGAGGATTAGATAGATAGGTCTATGGCATTTAAAACAACTTAATCTCATTCAAGATAACACTCAGTTGGTTGCTCACCTGCCCCCACTGCCCAGACTCCACACAGAATGATGCCACCACATTCTCTGAGTTATTTCCTCCAATCACAAACAGCCGGTCGGTGGTGCCCAGGAAGTAGAGACTGGGAAGGTCAACAGTGGCTTTGGTTAGGGTAGGGAGCAGCTCAGACCACAAGTCTGGGAAAGAGAGAGAGAAAACAGAAGTGTGTGTGTGTGTGTGCACGTACGAACGTGTGTGCGTGTGTGTGTGTGTGTGTGTGTTAGGTGGTTCAAGGCTGTTATTCATTAGACTGCAGCTTGCAATTGACCAACATGTAAGGTTGAAATAAACAAGTCCACTCACTACCTGGATTGAGACAAGACTGTTTGACCTTGCCTGGAGTCATACTGTAGTAGCAGCTTTTCTCCAGTCCTCTGGATGTTCCCCAGGACATAGAGACAGAGGCCCAGGCTGGTGGCCAGAGGGAGGTCATGGGACAGGAACAGGGTGAACTGAAAGTCAGTCAGAGGCAGAAAGGAGACAAAACCTGCAGCAGAGCACACACACACACACACACACACACACACACACACACACACACACACACACACACACACACACACACACACACACACACACACACACACACACACACACACACACACACACACACACACACACACACACACATATGGTTGGACAGTTAATCGCATTGTCTGAACGTGTTCAAAATAGACTGAAAACATCCAAAATACATCATGCATACAGCTAAAAACCACAATGCAATGTCCAAACAAGTTGACAATGAGGTAAAAGAATGTGTGTTTTATCAATTTACCTGATTTTGCTGTTGCTTTGGACAAAATCAAGACATCAATATTCTTGTAATGCTTTTTGTATAAAAAATGTACTTATATGTGTATAGGCAAAAGTTAGACATTTGTAGAGCCACAAGCTTGATGTGGCCATTGCGTGCTATGAAGGGGTTGTACCTAAAGGAGGCCATTTTAAACTCCCAGACCCTCTTAGCCCATTGCCTGTAGCCCCCGATGAGGTAGTTGAATAGAATCACCGCAGTAAAGCACCACTTATCAGCCATGAAGGGGAGCTCTGCTATTGGATGCCAGTCACCGGTGACCTCTGACCCATCCAGGGTGAAGAGGTGGCGGGTGGCTTCTGTTTCTGGATCGTTCCAGGAGGTCAGGTTCTCCTTCCTCATGCTGCAGAGCCAGAGCTCTCCCTGCCACCTCAGAGAGGTCAGTTCAGCCCTGTGTTCAGCCGGCAGACACCTGGCAATGCATTCACAATGTGTAAAATATGAATAAACAGTTTTCAATTGAAAGGAGAATTCACTCCTTGCAATTTAAGATTATTTATTGGTGTGGAACTTGAAACCCATCAAGTAGGCTGATTGAGGACAGGTATGGGGTGAATGGGGGTACAGGATGTCATGCTGCACCTGGTGAGGTGAGGCAGCTCCAGCAGGTGTCTGCTGAGGTAGAAGAACACAGTTGTCTCCAGCTCAGTACAGCAGATGTCCTGGGCTAGAGCCAGGCAGGACAGACAGGTGTCTAGGGTTAGAACACCCGACAGGACAAATGTGTCAGACAGCAGGTAGCTGCCCACCTCCAGAGCCAGACAGAAAGAGAGCATTGCAACATTATAAACATTACAACATTACAAACAATAAATTGCTGGTGCTGTGTGTGATGTGCCAGCCTGGGCCAGATGAATTTCCATGAATAGAAAATGAAGTATGATATATGAGGAATAATACCCACTTAGATGTGTTCTTCCAGCTTCTCCTGAGGAACGCTGGTCATTCCAGAAGCAGAATTCTAGGAGGGAGTGGAAGACTGAGAATGGAATGTGATCCAGGAGAATCAGGCTCTCTGAGGTCTCTCTCATACTGGACTGGGACATGGCTCTGAAGTACTCATTACAGTCAGACAGACGACCCAGGTTTACCTTACACACAGAGATGGAAGGTTAGCTTTGTCATTATGTCAAGCTATGGAAAAATGCTGCAATGTCTGATGGGACACTCTACATAATGGAGAAGTGAGGTGTACCATTTCTAAAGGCAATGCAGGGATGATGTGATGACATACAGTAGCTGTTAACTTACGTGGAAGGCATGTGTGCTGGTCTGCACTGTAACCATGGTTCTGCTTCCATCTCCATGGTCATAGGTATGATATGCTTCATTGGTCTGCCACTCCTCTGACACCCTGTCCTTCACCCGAGTCACCTGGTGATGTCAGCCAGGGGTGTGGCACCGAGAAGGGTGTTCGCCACACCCTCTCTAAAGCATACTTCAACCACCCGCTGATCCACAGCAGCAAAACTGTCACATACTGTCTGAGAAGACTCATCATACTGAGGAGAGGAGATTCTTTACTACGGGTGCGGTCGTAAATTGCCTACAGTGTGTAGGGTCGTTGGTAAATTCAGAGGGTTGTCAGATTGTCTGTTCGTAAATTGAGCGTTTCGGAGCACAAACTGGGCGAGGAATAGGGTTGATCCGAGCATTGAACTCACGACAGTCAAGTGCCCAAGGTAACTGGCTAAAGTTGGCTAGCTCGCTAGCTACTTCCAGACACAAATGAGAGAACACTGCACTCTGACCATTTTATTCTCCTTAGTAGATCTGGTTAGGCTATTTTCATGTTATCTACATTTACATTTACATTTAAGTCATTTAGCAGACGCTCTTATCCAGAGCGACTTACAAATTGGTGCATTCACCTTAAGATATCCAGTGGAACAGCCACTTTACAATAGTGCATCTAAATCTTTTAAGGGGGGGGGGGGGGGGGGTCAGAAGGATTACTTTATCCTATCCTAGGTATTCCTTAAAGAGGTGGGGTTTCAGGTGTCTCCGGAAGGTGGTGATTGACTCCGCTGTCCTGGCGTCGTGAGGGAGTTTGTTCCACCATTGGGGTGCCAGAGCAGCGAACAGTTTTGACTGGGCTGAGCGGGAACTGTACTTCCTCAGAGGTAGGGAGGCGAGCAGGCCAGAGGTGGATGAACGCAGTGCCCTTGTTTGGGTGTAGGGCCTGATCAGAGCCTGAAGGTACGGAGGTGCCGTTCCCCTCACAGCTCCGTAGGCAAGCATCATGGTCTTGTAGCGGATGCGAGCTTCAACTGGAAGCCAGTGGAGAGAGCGGAGGAGCGGGGTGACGTGAGAGAACTTGGGAAGGTTGAACACCAGACGGGCTGCGGCGTTCTGGATGAGTTGTAGGGGTTTAATGGCACAGGCAGGGAGCCCAGCCAACAGCGAGTTGCAGTAGTCCAGACGGGAGATGACAAGTGCCTGGATTAGGACCTGCGCCGCTTCCTGTGTGAGGCAGGGTCGTACTCTGCGGATGTTGTAGAGCATGAACCTACAGGAACGGGCCACCGCCTTGATGTTAGTTGAGAACGACAGGGTGTTGTCCAGGATCACGCCAAGGTTCTTAGCGCTCTGGGAGGAGGACACAATGGAGTTGTCAACCGTGATGGCGAGATCATGGAACGGGCAGTCCTTCCCCGGGAGTAAGAGCAGCTCCGTCTTGTTGAGGTTCAGCTTGAGGTGGTGATCCGTCATCCACACTGATATGTCTGCCAGACATGCAGAGATGCGATTCGCCACCTGGTTATCAGAAGGGGGAAAGGAGAAGATTAATTGTGTGTCGTCTGCATAGCAATGATAGGAGAGACCATGTGAGGTTATGACAGAGCCAAGTGACTTGGTGTATAGCGAGAATAGGAGAGGGCCTAGAACAGAGCCCTGGGGGACACCAGTGGTGAGAGCACGTGGTGAGGAGACAGATTCTCGCCACGCCACCTGGTAGGAGCGACCTGTCAGGTAGGACGCAATCCAAGCGTGGGCCGCGCCGGAGATGCCCAACTCGGAGAGGGTGGAGAGGAGGATCTGATGGTTCACAGCATCAATTATTATTATTAATTATTATTATTATTATTATTATTAATATATTATTAATATATTATTATCAATTATTATTATCACAGTATCTAGATTGTTAGTGACTAACTGTGCTGCTGGGAACAATTTAATTGCATTTTTACTAACACCAGTCATATTCAACAAGTGTTGAGCGTTCATAAATTCATCAGATATTCTGCACTCTGGCACACTCAGATGAGAGTGCTCCGAAATCAGAGTAGCTAGCCAGAGTTGAATTTACAAATGCACCCTAATATTAAAATGGACCTACCTCATCAATCTTATAAATCTATCTTGTACAGAACTTTCTGTCTCTTAAAACAGTGTTGGGACTTGTCAAAAATCTGTAAATTTAAAAAAAAATCATGTAATACATTTGAACAATTATGCTAATATTGTAGTCATATTTGCCACAGGAAGATAAACAGGCCTACACTAGACACAAACTGTGAGAAACAGATATTTAACCTTAGATCCTGGAAACATTGAACAACATCCTGCAAGAGAGAACTCAAGGAGAAGCGCTAACATTATACAGAAACAATCCAGAGCACGATGGAAAATGAACAAGACTGAACACACTCCAGGGTCCTAATAAACATTTATCTCTTTGATCCATAGCAGCTCAGTGTAACTTGTCTGATAAGTTAAACAGACCAGCAGCTATAAGACTGGCCTGAACACCACACACCAGTGGATACGCAACAGAACAAATGGCAAGAAATACAATTGGCCTCCAGCAACTATGTTGCTTGGACCCCTAACAATGACATCCCAAACTTGCATAAATCCAGCTTTGATCCCGTGTGAGAGCAGAGTGAGCACACAGTCAGTTATATACCCGCATTGGAACTCAGTGCAGGAAAACAGCTCTACAGGACTGATTTTAGGCCTCATGGGGGACTCATGCCTAGTTCTAAATCATCTCCTAGCTACTCCCCATATCCCCTACCTTCAATGCACTGGAAGTGAGGAACAGATGTGATACAGTGAAACTCCCAGCTAGTTAAGAGGTGCAGCTATTGGCATATTGAATATCTATCCAATTCTTGCAGACTGACATGAAGTGCCATGAAGCCAGGGATCGATTTGAAATGGACCAAGTCTGCAAGTTAGAAATAGGACTTCCCTAAATCTGCTATGAATTGTACCATTAGGGGTAGCTCCGGTTCCTGAAAATGTATTGATTTTCTACAGTATAGATTTGAGATTAAAATAACTGTTGCCATAACATTCTATTTAATTTCTAATCATCAATAAATGAAGACATAATCAATCAGGTATCAAGCATGTTTATTTGCAGTTCAGTTATACTTACACAGCAGCTGCAGTGCAGGGAGAATATCAAGAACATCAAAGGGTTTTGGACAGGATTGATGTGTAATGAAAGACAGTTACTTAATTTAGCTAGTTGACGAGACACTGGCTTCTATACTAGGCAGTTTCATATTCTCGGAAATCGAACATTGGCCTACATCCACAACATATATTCTAACATTATACAAAGGGTAAACTCACAGGTCCACCTTTATTATAACTCACATCAAAACAAAAGAGCACTTCACTGGGCAAACAAATATACTAAATAAATTATAACAAATTATACTGAAAAACAATTCCATGTGTTCAAAATGATTGCCATTGAAGAAAAAAAACATCATCCCATTTTCAAAATCTTTGGATCTGAATTCCAAAAGCATGCAGATATTCCATTTGGTTTTAATAATGTTAGGCAGGCAGACACACACAGAAGCCAAATGCACATTTAAATAAGATACATCTGTTGTTCAAAGTCATGGACAGCTTTCTTTAACCATTGTGGTTCTTGGTCAGAAATGGAAAAGGACAAACATCCAAACCTTGGGCAGAGTCAAACCGTGACAGACAGTTCTATACCAGTTTACTAGTAATGGAACAGCTTTAGAATGAAAGGTAAACCTAGTCAGAATGCAATGACATCAAAGCCAGACAAAAGCTATTTATATATATATATAACAGAGATTATTATTTTCATAAACTGCTCTCCTCTGAGAGGTTGTGCAATAAGCTTTGTCTATAACCAAAACATGTTCCTTTTTTAATAATTTAGTTTCAGGTCTACATTTGCTCATTTATCATACAAAGTGTAAATTGACCCCCATTGTTGTGAAGAGGTAGAATGACACAAAATACTTGTGCCAGGAGGTGACATGCGACACCTCCTGGCAGCCATGTTGGAAGACCACCGCATCAATTCTTCTGACAACAACTGAGTGGCAGCCCCAAGCTGAATGATAACAGTGCCTAAACTTACTTGGTTCATCACCATGGTCAATTTCTGTGCCGTAATTGGCAGCCAAGACACTAAAGCTGAGAAAACAAATTGCCTTGCTAAGAAACAATTGGCTGTGCAATGCAGTGTACATGCTCACAAACAGCCAGCAGGCTGCACCATTCTTCCACCACAGTGACTGGTCTTCCAACATGGCGCCTGCATGGTTGCTAAGTGATTTCTGACAACTGCAACCCCTCTATATATAGTTTGACTAGAGAGAATGCTAAAACAGACAGGTCGTACATGGGGTTTAAGCCCAATTCAATCAGAAACAGTCATAGAGAAAGGTCAAAAACAACATCCTGTTTAAGAACATATTTGACTTACTATGCAATGGAGCATGTTCTTTTCTTACTAGTTCTGAATAGGGCCATGAGTCCAGTTTTCCCTACTGCACTACAAAGAAACATAACTACAGTATGAACTGAGTTCTGATATGCAGCTTGATTCTCTGCCATGCTGTATTGTGTCCACGCACCAGCACCATGCATAGAACAGGCATTTAACAAACAAGTCAAGGAAAAAAAAGAAAGGAAAAAAGACTGCACAAAATGAGCATATTTCGACCCTGAAATCAAGGGTGTACTGAAGTTCAACAACAATTAAATTACGAGGTGGGGTAAAGAAAGAAGCAGAGTTGAATGACAAAGAAAGCACATGACTACAGGGTTTGAAACATAAATGTATGGAACCAGTAGATCGTAACTAATGTAAACAAATAACATGCTTTTTTTTTGCTGTGCATTTTCACAGAATTTCACATTTCATAGTAGGGGAAGATAAGTGCATTTTGTTGGAGTGCAGCTAAGTCCCTGCTTCACTGTTACTTGTCTCAGGCAGAGCAATGTATTGGATGCTACTAGATGGAAAGATACTAGATAGATGGGGTCCTGGTATATTAGAAATATCAAGTTCAAACAATAGATCATTTGTAAAAATCCACCTAAGACTCTTCAGTGGGCGTTTACCCCTCATATTTGGTTTGGTTTCAACACTTAACAGATATGCCTAGTTAACTACGTTTCTGCATCAGGACAGTTGCGTACAGGAAGAATCAGCAGATATAAAAATGACAGTACATTCCATTGAAGTCAATCTGTTCTTTTAGCGATTTAGGAAAATAACTTTTTCTGCTTGAAGTAGGCATCAAATCGTGACTGGGCATAGTCCTGAAACGACAGAGATCAAATGAACAGGTGTAAACTTCAAGAAGGATCGTGTGTTTTAGAAGCACTATTTAGCCAGGTCATAGAACAAATCACTCAGCAAATAAACAGAGTGAGTGACCACTAAACACCTGCAATGTCATGTGAATGACAATCAATGTTCCAGTATGCTGAAGATCTACTGTATCCTTTCATTCTAGTGAGGTGAAGTCTATCTCACCAGGTGAAGTAAAGTCTACTCATGTACTTACCATGTAGCCAAACTCAATCTTGGATATCCTGGCTTGAATGATAGACCACAGGCCCCAGAGGAAGTGAGATGCCATGGCGAATCTGTGGGAAAATCATTAATCCCTAAATTAACTGCCAACAGACTGGCTACTTACTGTACATGTGGATACCGTAGCATTGAATAGTTCATACCAAAATCAACACTATTAGACATTTTCAAAAGTAAGCACCACATTGGTAGTGGTAAAGGTGACTTTTCCCTCTTATTATGTAAAGCTCTAGGTGGAAAAGCAATATAAATCCAATCAATTATGATTATTATTACAAAACAGAGCACATATTGTAGAATCCTTTAAAGATTAAAAAAAAATATATATATATATATATATATATATATATATATATATATATATATATATATATATATATATATATATATATATTTGATTTGTGAGCAAACTGTCCTTTTTGGATTCATCTGTGGTAGAAGTCTGTGTCCTACCGATTGGCTTCGACCAGCAAGTCCTGCTCTATACGAGCTTGGTCCTCGTGCATGGTGCTCTCTGAATAGCCTCCCGTCTCCACCAGGTAGTTACGGATGAAATGCAACTGCAGTGATAAAACACACGCGCTCAGAGATGAGGGACGCCACATAGACTTAATCTATAAATGGAATTCCCTGGCTTGTATCAATAACTTAAAAATAATGCATTTGCAATTGTGTCATTGTATTAGACCAGCTGATTTCATGAGTTCTGGAAATGTGCATGCATAGTTTTGTTTCAACTAGATAATGTGGTCAGAAAAATAGTTCTACAAGACTGGACAGACATACATTATGTCTGAGGACATACACATTACACATGACGTATTCTCAGTATGCGAAAACAGAATGTTTTATAGTATGTGAATTTTCTAAAATCGAGTATGGTTTAAATGCCAGGATGATATACTAATTTGCTCTTCATCTGGTAAAGTTTGATGCACACTTTCCCACAATGCATTGGAAGAGGTGGGCTGCGAGTGATAGACCTTAGTTATCTTTATTTAGCCAAACAACAAATCTATGCTACTTAATTGGGAAGATGACGAATAGCAAAGCTTCTGCGGTTGTGTTCAAATGAAGTTGTTTTTGTTCTCCTGAAAACGATCACAGATTTTTCATCGTAGGTTACATCTTTGAAAAAAAATTCTTTTTTACCCAAAGTGGATTTCTGTTTTCTCATTAAAAAAAGTGTTTTATTTTTCTCTTTGCCTTCGTTAAAGCTTTTAAACTAAATGCAAAACCATATTTTGATTTCTGAATGTGTTGGCACGGGGACTAAGGATTTGGCTGCGTTGTTGATGTCATGTTAAATCAGGCCTTTTGATTTGAACATTGATTTGAACCCATTTAATTAATGGATCAAGCCTTGGCAATCATTCTGATCCCAATAATCAGTGCTTTAGTTTATTATGTTGATGTCCAGTGGTTCTGAATTAGCGATTCACCCGACCGTCCACGTTTTTCTGCGCCTTTTGATTTGAACATTTAAAAAGTTTGTGTGTGTACTAAGCAATTGTATTTATATATGTTACAGCCCTTTGGTTTCACTAATAAATCATGTTGAAATGGAACCAAATGATCGGTTTCTGTCTTCGGTTATTGGATAGATGGGCTATGGTATAGGTTGAATGTGATGCCAATAACCAGCCTGGGTAGGAATATAACTCTTCCTATTCTATTCAGAGAATAGAACAATGCATTGACTTTGGAAATGAGCTATTATCAGACTGGTTAATGCGATGCATGTCTGTCGAATTTGGAAAAATCCACCCGCACTCTGCCCTACCGCACCCACTCACCAGCCAATATTGCGTTACGACCATGGCATACTGCATACTTTTTACTAAACAGTACGTGCTAAATAGTATGCAACGACGAGTATATAGTATGCAGTTTAAGTATGTAGTACGCTAGCATGGGTATTCGGACACAACCACTGTGTTTGCATAGATATGTTAGAGGGCATTTTGATATAGGTGTGGTTGAGGTTGTAGTCACCTGTTGTTCTCTGCTGGGGTAGTTGTCAGGTGTACACTTGTAGAAGGGCCACTTGTTGTATGTGTAGTCATAGCACCACTCACAGAAGTGGTTCCCAAAGTCAAAACCCCTAAACAAACAAACACATTGCAGCACAATCTAAGATGACAATCAAAGAAATTGAGACAATCGCCACTACATATGGATAATATAATACTTAGATCTGTCCCTTTTACTCGTAGAGACATACAGTTGAAGTCTAAAGTTTACATACATCTTAGCCAAATATATTTTTCACAATTCCTGACATTTAATCCAAGTAAAAATCCCCTGTCTTAGGTATGTTAGGAACACCACTTTATTTTAAGAACGTGAAATGTCAGAATAATAGTAGAGAGAATGATTTATTTCAGCTTTTATTTGTTTCATCACATTCCCAGTGGGTCAGAAGTTTACATGCACTCAATTAGTATTTTGTAGCATTGCCTTTAAATTGTTTAACTTGGGTCAAATGTTTCGGGTAGCCTTCCACAAGCTTCCCACAATACGTTGGGTGAATTTTGGCCCATTCCTCCTGACAGAGCTGGTGTAACTGAGTCAGGTTTGTAGGCCTCCTTGCTCACACATGCTTTTTCAGTTCGGCCCACAAATGTTCTATAGAATTGAGGTCAGGGCTTTGTGATGGCCACTCCAATACCTTGACTTTGTTGTCCTTAAGCCATTTTGCCACAACTTTGGAAGTATGCTTGGGGTCATTGTCCATTTGGAAGACCCATTTGTGACCAAGCTTTAACTTCCTGACTGATGTCTTGATGTTGCTTCAATATATCCACATAAATTCCCTCCCTCTTGATGCCACCTATTTTGTGAAGTGTACCAGCTCCTCCTGCAGCAAAGCACACCCACAACATGATGCTGCCACCCCCAGGCTTCACGGTTGGGATGGTGTTCTTCGGCTTGCAAGCCTCCCCCTTTTTCCTCCAAACATAATGGTCATTATGACCAAACAGTTCTATTTTTGTTTCATCAGACCAGAGGACATTTCTCCAAAAAGTACGATGTTTGTCCCCATGTGCAGTTGCAAACCGTAGTCTGGCTTTCTTATGGCGGTTTTGTAGCAGTGGCTTCTTCCTTGCTGAGCGGCATTTCAGGTTATGTCGATATAGGACTCGTTTTACTGTGGATATAGATACTTTTATACTTGTTTCCTCCAGCATCTTCACAAGGTCCTTTGCTGTTGTTCTGAGATTGATTTGCACTTTTTGCACCAACGTATGTTCATCTCTAGGAGACAAAATGCGTCTTCTTCCTGAGCAGTATGACGGCTGCGTGGTCCCATGGTGTTTATCCTTGCGTACTATTGTTTGTACAGATGAACCCGGTACCTTGCGGCGCTTGGAATTTTTTGTTGTTGTTGAGGTCTTGGCTGATTTCTTTTGACTTTCCCATGATGTCAAGCAAAGAGGCACTGCGTTTGAAGGTAGGCCTTGAAATACATCCACAGGTAGACCTCCAATTGACTCAAATTATGTCAATTAGCCTAGCAGAAGCTTCTAAAGCCATGACATAATTTGCTGGAATTTTCCAAGCTGTTTAAAAGGCACAGTCAACTTAGTGTATGTAAACTTCTGACCCACTGGAATTGTGATACAGTGAATTATAAGTGAAATAATCTGTCTGTAAACAATTGTTGGAAAAATGACTTGTGTCATACAAAGTAGATATCCTAACCGACTTGCCAAAACTATAGTTTGTTAACAAGAAATTTGTGGAGTGGTTGAAAAACAAGTTTTAATAACACCAATCCTAAGTATGTAAACTTCCGACTTCAACTGTACCTTAATCAATGCTGTTACCGTTAAGCTGTGTGTGCCTTTGATTGGTGGCAGGTAGCCTAGTGGTTAATAGCGTTGGGCTAGTAACCGAAAGGTCGCTGGTTTGAATCCCGGAGCTGACTAGGTGAAGAATCTGATGTGTCCTTGAGCAAGGCACTTAACCCTAATTGCTCCAGTACGTTTCATTGGATAAGCGCATCTGCTAAATGACTCAACTGTAAATGTAATTGATGTACACTATATGGGTCTAGAAGCATTCCTATGTAGTTGTAGCTGAGAGTGTGTGGTCATAACTAAAACTACAGGTGTAAGGGTTGAGTGTGTATGTACACAAAAGGCCTTTACCTGTAGTTGTAGCTGCTGTACTCAAAGTCTATGAGCATCAGTTTCCCAGTGGAGGTGCGGTCTCTGTCCTCCAGCATCAAAATATTACCTGAGGACGAGAGACAGGAGGTTACAACAATCCCACTTCCTCCTCAAGAGTTAAATATGACTGTACATTCAGTGTGTCCTGATGTGCACTTCAGGAGTCAACTGCATGTATAGGCAATCTACGGCCACCACCTGTACCATCTACTCTATTGGTTTGCACCTGCCGGAGGGTGTTGCGTACGAATGTGTTCAGTCTCTAAAAATAGATACCCTCCACCCCTTCTTTCTCCAACTTATGTAATATCCTGTCCTTTCAGGAAGTGACGGACATCCACTGTTGAGCCAGGGGGAGGGTCAAGCAGCCCAAATTAGAGGTAAATATGGTTAGAGGGGAGCGAGGGAGATGGGTAGAGTGAGTGAAGGGAAGAGAGCACAAAGATAGACCTTTACCTTCTTGCACATCATTATGACAGAACACCACTGGAGATGGGGTCGCTGACAACAACACTCTGTCAGAGAGGGAGAGAACATGAAATTAATGTATTATGTACACACTTCAACTTTCAGTGAACTTTAAACGGCAGAGGTTATGGCACATGTCAACAGCTCATAGGTTATCACTCTCTACAATATCAAAAAATATATGTTTTATTGTAGACAAAGACAGACTACGGAATTACACAACACACTATTTGGTAGACCCGATTACTCCCTTCACGATTTCAAGTGCACGATCATGACGGTAGAGTAGTTATGGGAAGCATTGAGTACTGGACACCATGGCATAGCAACTATTTAGTTGGATTGTGCAATAATGGCATGTCATGCATGCCTCTGACTCTCCAAGGGTAGCTCAATAGGAAATGACCTGAGCAAAAGTGAAATACGTGATTGTGATATTTGTGGTTGATTGAGCAGCCATGTTCAGAATGCAGGTTCTGTAAGATATGTTGATCTATGCTCCTGATATAGTCACAGGTAGATATACAGAAGAGTCTCAACCACCCTAACATTAGCCAACCGTGGCAGTGGCTGTAGATGCAGTGCCATCCAGTGACAAATGTGTTGCTGTTTTGGCTCTGTTCTCCAGCACTTTGGATTTGAAATGAGACAATGACTATGAGGTTATAGTACAGACAGATTTAATTTTTAGAGAGTTTAATCCATTTAGATATTACAGCACTTTTTGTACATAGTCCCTCCCTCATTTTAGGGGACCAAAAGTATTGGGAGAAATTCACTTATGTAGGTATTAAAGTAGGCAAAAGTTCAGTATTTAGTCCCATATTCCTAGCACGCAAAGACTACATCAAGTTTGTGACTCTAAAAACTTGTTGGATGCATTTGCTGTTTGTTTTGGTTGCGTTTGAGATTATTTTGTGCCCAATAGATAAGAAATGGTAAATAATGTATTGTGTCATGTATTGGAATCACTTTTATTGTAAATAAGAATAGAATATGTTTCTAAACACTTCTACTTTAATGTAGATGCTACCATGATTACAGATAGTCCTGAATGAGTGATGAGTGAGGATGCTAACCTCTCACCATTACAATAACAGAGGAGGTTAGCATTTTTTGGGGGGGGGTATAATATTTGTAAATAATGTATAATTTCAAATCCAAAGTGCTGGAGTACAGAGCCAAAACAACAACACATTGTCACTGACTCAATAATTACTGAGGGCACTGTATGTGGTAACACTTTCAGTAACTCTACAACTATTACACAGCAATTCGTAGCTAGTACATTGGACATTTAGATACACATCTAATGACATAACAAAGCTGTACAGATGTGTATAATATTGGTCCAGGTTGCTGTTACGCATGTGATAATGTGACTGATCGCTTGAATGCACCTTGACGTAGTAGAAAACGATATGAATGTGAGCTATCATTATTATTAGAGCAGGTGACCTTGAGGTGTGTAGAGGACTGGCTGCCAGACAGTAAGGGCACACCATAGACTTAGATAGACATCTCTAGTACCCAAAAACACATTTGAGCATGGGCAGCGGCAAAGCATCATTGAGTTTCAACATTTTGAAGTAGTTAACTCAGTGGGACTTCCTATGGGTACGGAAGGTTCAAATAATTCCATCCAAGTCATTAGGAAGGATCAGCCAATGAATTATACTTGCGAGCAAACATTCCATAAACAGCAAGCGGCAATAATCACCAATCTTTGCTTTATACCTGTTCAAACAACACACTCTGGAGAGGTATACTACAAAGCAATCTACTCAGGCTTTTATAAAGCTATCCAGCTTCAGTTAGCTTCACATTCCAGGTCAAGCTTCATCCGTATTACGACGGTGAATATTGCTCGTCCAGTTGCCGCTAACTCTAGCAGGCTTGTAACTGTGCGTGCATCTCGCACATGGCTTGTGAAAGGCCGGACTCTTCATTGAGACAATGCTGAAACGTGAATCCTTGGGCGACTCAGTGCCACATTTTCATTTGTGCCGATATCAAAATGAAAGAAACATTATCTTGCAAAATCAGCAGGCTATAGTGTGAAATAGGCCTTTATGTGCCGTCTTTATTTATTGTTTAGTGTGCTTATTAATGCATGACCATTTTCCCACTCCTATTGCTCCATCTATCTGTGGAACAGCTTGACGTGTTGTGGTCATAGACATATAATCTATAGAAGGGTTTTGGAACGTTAATTTGACCGTTAAACTCATGGGTAGGCTAGCAAAGGCTGCCAGTCTTGACTTGAATGGGAACTGCCATCTATACACTGCTCAAAAAAATAAAGGGAACACTTAAACAACACAATGTAACTCCAAGTCAATCACACTTCTGTGAAATCAAACTGTCCACTTAGGAAGCAACACTGATTGACAATAAATTTCACATGCTGTTGTGCAAATGGAATAGACAAAAGGTGGAAATTATAGGCAATTAGCAAGACACCCCCAATAAAGGAGTGATTCTGCAGGTGGTGACCACAGACCACTTCTCAGTTCCTATGCTTCCTGGCTGATGTTTTGGTCACTTTTGAATGCTGGCGGTGCTCTCACTCTAGTGGTAGCATGAGACGGAGTCTACAACCCACACAAGTGGCTCAGGTAGTGCAGTTCATCCAGGATGGCACATCAATGCGAGCTGTGGCAAAAAGGTTTGCTGTGTCTGTCAGTGTAGTGTCCAGAGCATGGAGGCGCTACCAGGAGACAGGCCAGTACATCAGGAGACGTGGAGGAGGCCGTAGGAGGGCAACAACCCAGCAGCAGGACCGCTACCTCCGCCTTTGTGCAAGGAGGTGCACTGCCAGAGCCTTGCAAAATGACCTCCAGTAGGCCACAAATGTGCATGTGTCAGCATATGGTCTCACAAGGGGTCTGAGGATCTCATCTCGGTACCTATTGGCAGTCAGGCTACCTCTGGCGAGCACATGGAGGGCTGTGCGGCCCCACAAAGAAATGCCACCCCACACCATGACTGACCCATCGCCAAACCGGTCATGCTGGAGGATGTTGCAGGCAGCAGAACGTTCTCCACGGCGTCTCCAGACTCTGTCACGTCTGTCACATGTGCTCATGTGCTAAGTGGTGTAAGCACAACCCCCACCTGTGGACATCGGGCCCTCATACCACCCTCATGGAGTCTGTTTCTGACCGTTTGAGCAGACACATGCACATTTGTGGCCAGACACATGCACATTTTTTTGAGCAGTGTATATATGTCTGTTTAGTTACGGCTGTCAGTTTGCCTTTTGCAAATGGCTAAATACAATCACGAGAAAAACATACAGTTTGGAAAGCAAAGGCTATCATTACTAAATGTGTGATGTGATTTTTTATTATATTAGTCAAATGTTTGATCAGTTGTCTTCCTCAAATGAAGGGGATGATGACAATCTTTGCCAGAGGGAGGGTATCTGATTTCATTAGTCCTCAACTTGTGGCTCATTCAGGATAAAATGGGAGTTAGACCTGAGTTAGCCTGCCCATAGCAGGTTAATTTTGAAGGATTCGTTGCCATAGAAATGTACCTGGCTAAAAGGTGAGCCATTTCGTATGACCGGTTATCTTGAGTTGAACTCAGAGTTGACCAATGTTACCTTACTAACTCCTCAAACCTGGTACATGGTATACCCCTCAGGTGGCAGTATGCACCCTTTCAGTTTGTTACCAACTCATAGTAGTAGAAGAAAACGTACTACTTCAAAATGGAGATGGCCTCAATGGCACTGCCCATGCTCTCACAGACGCATAATAGGCCAAATACAAAGTTGCATCCTTCTCTAACTATCTCTATGGGGCACACACTGCTGGTCTGGGTGTGTGTGGTGTCACAGGAAGCTAAAGTCCAACAGTCTCCTGATAGGGCAGTGTCAGAGAAAGGCACTGGGGGAGAGGTCAACTTTCTAACTGGCTGCAGAGAGAGAACACCACATATTTATTAGAGAGTAACATGATTGTGGACGTGAAAGAGTTTGCTCATGTATATGATGTGTGTGTGTATTTGTGTGCGGTTGAGTAAGGTCCATTGTGACATGGATCTACCAACTCTCCCGCCTTCCCTAAACATGCCTGTTTCCCCCCTTTTAGCTCCCCTGCCATAGCATTACTTTCCCCGGCCACTCCCACCTCCTCTCCTCCCATAGCCTTGCCATTCCCAGACATCTCCCTTGCCAGATCATTGTCCTTTCCAGCCATTCCCTTCCCCAGCATCTCCTGACTCACCGGAGACTCTCCAGCTCTGCCGGGAGGTCGTACTTAATCAACTTGTTGTATTTCTTGACGTGAGCCTCCCGGGCAAACTTTAAGTTCATCACCTGATCCATGTACCTGAGACAACACCAGACAGAGCATTATTGAGTATTGTGGAAAACAGCTGATGAAAAGTACTACCTGCAAACAGTTACCTCAAATTCAAATCAATACATATTTTTACAGTGCTCCTTAGTCAATACTTGGTGTAGGCTTTGACTTGGAGAGAGCAGTCCCATCCTATCCTCACCTGCCAATGGTCCCGAACAGCCACTTGGGTTCCTTGTTAAAGGGCATGACCATCCTATGGAAGCGGGCCATCTTTGAGGCGATCTCAGCGGACAGTTCCGGAACAAAGAGCTGCTCTGTACGCAGACGGTTGCTCTGGGAGATAAGCACAAAGATACAGGACTTTACACTCATATTCACTTAAAATGTATGGGACTTTTCTGCAACATCTGCCCAAAAGTCTGGACCTTTATGTAAAAGGTGCACTCGCCAGTCATTAAATCCCAGCGCCGGTTGTCCCCCCTCAATCACTACAAAGATGCTCACTTAAAACTATCAATTGAGATATCTGTTATTGTCAACCTGTATGTTGAGTTCGATATTTGAGTTTGAGAGACATTTTTATGAACACACATGACAAGTGCATATGTCTGTATGTAAGCGCACATGGTAAAATAAGCATAGGACAAAAAAGGATATGCAGACATTTCTCTACACACATGGAATGTGAAAGTGAATCTGTATGCATTTAGCTCACAGTGAAAAACAAAGGCAGAGATACTTTCAAACACATGATTGAAACAGATTTGACATTTGCAAACTGTCTATTTGAGGCTTTGTCAGAAAGTGTAAAAAAGAAATGACAAGTAATGTGCTGGTCAGAGAGAAGACCCGTCAACATCATGCATTCTGGAAGCACTTGCGAATGGATTCCATTTCAAACTGATTGATCCATATAGCGATGCATAGGTATTGCACAGTGTTAAACTGATACTGTTTTTAAAGGGGCAGTCTGCAGTTCAAACAATAACAAAGGGATATTCCCACCACTAATTTGGTAAACAGCAAAGAGATGGGGCTGAAAATTGATAGACAGATGTACAGAAGCAAGGACTGACCATTCATGAGATTATAGTTAACCATGTTGAGGGTATACGTTTGTTTACAATTACATTGTTTATAAACAAAGACGTAAAAAAAGCTTTTATTTAGGATTCTGATAGGGTACTACAGTTGAACTAAGCTCATGAGGCATTCATAAGTTATATTCAAGTAATTATAAATAAATACATTATTATGGTGGGAGATCAGCTGTAATATTGCAGATAGATTGTAGCTTCCAATGTATGCATCATTTCCAATCCCCCATATATTTTTTCAAAAAACACACACAAAATATATACAGTGCTAACAGAAAGAATTCAGACCCCTTCCCCTTTTCCAAATGTTACATTACAGCATTATTCTACAATGAATTAAATATAAATACACCTTATGGAACAGCGGGGACAGTGAAGCAACAAACATAGGCACAGACACATGCTTACACACAGTAACATATGTACTATACACACGTACACGTGGATTTTGTATTGTAGATATGTGGTAGTGATGGAGTAGGGCCCTGAGAGCACACAGTGTTTGTGAAATCTGAATATATTGTAATGTTTTTCAAATAAATGTTGCTTCCCTGGCAGCAGCTAATGGTGATCCATAATAAATACATAACTTTAAACCATTGTATGAGATTCTCCAAAATTGAAACATTCTAGGCATTTATTTAAATTCCAGTTGTACTTTATTAAAAGCCTTTTCAAAGTTTCACAGTCAGTTATGAATGTGTGCCTACCTAACACACAGCAAAAGTTGCAAGGTCTGGATATTACAATATTTCTATAGATGTTATTATTCTCGTGTGTGTGTGTGTGTGTGTGTGTACCGGCAGGTACTGTTCCAGGCGTCCCTCAGGGAAGATTCCATAGAGCCGTGGCCCCAGGGCTCTCTCCGCCAGGATGGCAAACATCACACTCTCCAAGACAAGAGAATCCACTCCCTGTTCACACACACACGAGATGAGTCAGAGACCATTGAAGCATTTCATAGGTTGCTGATGCGGACTGAAGATGTTCTGTTCAGGGACTGTGTAATATTGAGTACATAACAGTAATCTGTATGTTTGATGTAAGGTCTAGCCTATGCCATGTCTTTCTGTCATGAATCCTTCCCTATCGCAGTGCATTTTTTGTACATAAAGCAAATATGAGAAAATCAGACAATAGGCTTATCTATCCATCTGTCAGTTCTACATGACTAATCTCAACACAGGAATTATCATCCTGTGTAGATCTACAATGTACATATTGTATGTGGAATGTGGCAATGCTTAGCTCATGTGGTGTAGCAATGCTTAGCCCATGTAGCTCAATTGGTAGAGCATTGCACTTGCAACGCCAGAATAGTCGGTTTGATTCCCGGGATTACTCATATGTAAAATGTAAGTACATTTTTGTAGGTTAAGAATGAGCCTCAAATTTGCATCGTCAAAGTCATGAAAATGCGACCAATTAAGATATAATATATTTTTTAAACTGTTTAAATGGGTTTCCAAGTTAATTAACTTGCTGTATTTTACGGCCAAGAAGTAGCACGACGCCAAAAAGTTGAATCCGTTTCATTAGATCTAAAGACACGAACTACAAATCTTTTGACAGCTTGCTGGTCTACAATTAAACATTTGAAAAAAGTATTGGCTGGCAAAGTTGTTTATTTTTTAAACGGCGTAATCTAATATTAAACACAAATGGCCTGTAACTAATGGATTCTTACCATCCTCTAAATCCCCAGCTTGAGCAGGAACACTGACATGCTATCAAAGCAGCAGGAGACGTAGTCCAAATAAGACTTTTCTAACTTTCGGCAATGTGTCTTACTTCTTGAGCGTCAAATATTTTGATGAAAGGAATCAGGTATGGTTAAATCAAAACAAATATAATTTTATATATACACACAGTGCTGTGAAAAAGTATTTGCCCCTTTCTAATTTTCTCTACTTTTGCATATTTTTGATACTGAATAACAATAGTCAAGCATGGTGGTGGTAATGTGATAGTTTGGGGATGCTTTGCTGCCTCAGGACCTGGACGACTTGCCTTAATAGAAGGAACAATGAATTCTGCTCTGTATCAGAGAATTCTACATGAGAATGTCAGGCCATCCGTCTGTGAGCTGAAGCTGAAGCGCAGCCGGGTCAGGCAGCAAGAATATGATCCAAAACACACAATCAAGTCAAGATGAAAATGGTTAAAAAGCAACTAATTTGAAGTCAAAGTCCAGACCTAATCCCAATTGAGATGTTGTGGCAGTACTTGAAACGAGTAGTTCATGCTTGAAAACCCACAAGTGTATTTGAGTTAAGACAGTTCTGCATGCAAGAGTGGGCCAAAATTCCTCCACAGCAATATGAGAGACTGATCAAAAACTACAGGAAGCATTTGGTTGCAGTCATTGCAACTAAGTGGCACAACCAGTAATGAGTGTAAGGGGGGCAATTACTTTATCACACAGGGGAATTGGGTGTTGCATAACTTTATTTGTTAACTCAGGTCCCCTTGATCTAATATTAGGTTTGTGTTGAAGATCTGATAACATTCAGCATCAAAAATCAGCAATGGGGAAAATACTTTTTCACTGCAATATATACGTACACACCCACACACCTTAAATGACCACATTTTCATGAATTTGATGACATAATCTTGAAGCACATTCAAAAGAGCCAGAACATGACCCCAGAAGTATGACTTAGAATAACGTCACTTGCACATCGTATATTCTTCATCTATATATTCTAGGGTAATTGCCAGGGACCTCACGATACTATATGTATTGCGATTCGATACTGTGATTTTATTGAAATTTGATGTTCCAATACAGTGAGCTCCAAAAGTATTGGGACAGTGACACATTTGATTGTTTTGACTGTTAGCTTTGCTTTAAGGGTATTTTTTTTTTTACACATATCAGGTGAATCATTTAGAAATTGCAGCACTTTCTGTACATAAATCATCCCGTCCCCCTCATTTTAAGGGCCAAATTAATTGGTACAAATTCACTTGTGTATTAAAGTAGTACAAAGTTCAGTATTTGGTCCCATAGTCATAGCACGCAATGACTACATCAAGCTTGTGACGTGACGTTAGAATTTTATTGGATGCATTTGCTTTTTGTTTTGGTTGGTTATCAGATTATTTTGTGCCCAATAGAAATGAATAGTAAATAATGTATTGTGTAATTTTTATTGTAATTAATAATGTATTGTGAATAATAATGAGTGAGAAAGTTTGATGCACAAATATATCCCAAGGACATGCTAACCGCTCAACATTACAATAACACAGGAGGTTAGCATTTTGCCCATTCAAAAGGCACTTAAATATTTTGTCTTGCCCATTCACCCTATCAACGGCAGACATACACAATCCATGTCTCAGGCTTAACATTCCTTCTTTAACCCATCTCCTTTACACTGATTGAAGTCGATTTAACAGGTGACATCAATAAGGGATCATAGACTGAACATGTGAAAGCTATGTCGTAATGTTTTGTATACTCAGTGTGTATGTACAGTTAAAGTTGGAAGTTTACATACACTTAGGTTGGAGTCATTAAAACTCGTTTTTTCAACCACTCCACAAATTTCTTGTTAACAAACTATAGTTTTGGCAAGTCGGTTAGGACATCTACTTGTGCATGACAAGTAATTTTCCCACCAATTGTTTTCAGACGGATTATTTCACTGTATCACAATTCCAGTGGGTCAGAAGTTTACAAACACTAAGTTGACTGTGCCTTTAAACAGCTTGGAAAATTCCAGAAGATTATGTCATGGCTTTAGAAGCTTCTAATAGGCTAATTGACATCATGAGTCAATTGGAGGTGTACCTGTGGATGTATTTCAAGGCCTACCTTCAAACTCAGTGCCACTTTGCTTGACATCATGGGAAAATCAAAAGAAATCAGCCAAGACCTCAGAAAAAAAAAATTGTGGACTTCCACAAGTCAGTACAAACAATAGTACACAAGTATAAACACCATGTGACCACGCAGCCGTCATACCTCTCAGGAAGGAGACGCGTTCTGTTTCGTAGAGATGAATGTACTTTGGTGCGAAATGTCAAATCAATCCCAGAACAACAGCAAAGGACCTTGTGAAGATGCTGGAGGAAACAGGTACAAAAGTATCTATACCCACAGTAAAACGAGTCCTATATCGACATAACCTGAAAGGCCGCTCAGCAAGGAAGAAGCTACTGCTCCAAAACAGCCATAAAAAATACACTACGGTTTGTAACTGCACATGGGGACAAAGATCGTACTTTTTGGAGAAATGTCTTCTGGTCTGATGAAACAAAAATAGAACTGTTTGGCTATAATGACCATCGTTATGTTTGGAGGAGAAAGGGGGAGGCTTGCAAGCCGAAGAACACCATCCCAACCGTGAAGCACGGGGGTGGCAGCATCATGTTGTGGGAGTGCTTTGCTGCAGGAGGGACTGGTGCACTTCACAAAATAGATGGCATTGTGAGTAAGGACAATTGTGGATAGATTGAAGTAACATCTCAAGACACCAGTCAGGAAGTTAAAGCTTGGTCACAAATGGGTCTTCCAAATAGACAATGACCCCAAGCATACTTCCAAAGTTGTGGCAAAATGGCTTAAGGACAACAAAGTCAAGGTATTGGAGTGGCCATCACAAAGCCCTGACCTTAATCCTATAGAAGTGTGGGCAGAACGGAAAAGGCGTGTGCGAGCAAAGAGGCCTACAAACCTGACTCAGTTACACCAGCTCTGTCAGGAGGAATGGGACAAAAGTCACCCAAATTATTGTGGGAAGCTTGTGGAAGGCTACCCGAAATGTTTGACCCAAGTTAAACAATTTAAAAGCCAATGCTACCAAATACTAATTGTCTGCATGTAAACTTCTGACCCACTGGGAAAGTGATGAAAGAAATAAAAGCTTGAATTAAATCATTTTCTCAACTATTATTCTGACATTTCACATACTTAAAATAAAAGTGGTGATCCTAACTGACCTAAGACAGGGTATTTTTCAGAGGACTAAATGTCAAGAATTGTGATAAACTGAGTTTCAATGCATTTGGCTAAGGTGCATGTAAACTTCTGACTTCAAATGTAATTGTATTCAACATTCTGGCTTGTACAGAAACTTGCCAAGTTTTTGCAATGCTTTAATTTGGACTGTGTTCCAGAAAGCCAGTATCAGTATGATTTATTTATTTACTTGGCGAATCAAGGCGATTCTGATGATAAATTCCCAGTCACTTCAATGTGAACAGGCAGAGTTAAACTAAATCTAGGCTATAGCTAGACAAACTACATTAGCCATCTGGGACAATTATAGGCTTGATTTAAGGTGGCTGACCTGTAGGATGGCCCCATAGACTCGCAACAAGACCCTGCGAGGTTCATCTCCAATAGTGTGGGCATGGTCTGGCAGACTGCACATGAACAGCAGGTTGCTGAGTCCACCACTGTAGATAAACCGAGAGGGAGAAAGAGAAGTTGGACATTGGATTGTCACTTTCATGTGTGCTAACGTGGACGGCATGGAGCACAGTACAATACCTTATAGGATACTCATAAAGTTATGTCAGATAGTGTGGCATTATTTTTAAGTGTGTGTTTCAGAGCGTGAGAGATTATGATTTGCCTGTGTGAGAAAAAGTCCCAGATCTTTCAATCCTCATCCCAGATTACCTGACAATGCTGATCTGAAAATCTGCCTCGGGAATGCTTTTCCATGACCCGGAAAGGAAGTCTCGGCACCAGGCGAACGCTCTGCCTTTCATATCCATGTCCACCACCTCTGTCCGCCCATCCCGGTACGACTCCGCTTCAGAATCGTCATCACCATTTGCTCCACGGGGACTCGGCGCCCTGAGGTTGCTCTCATTGGTGACCAGGGTGTCCCCAACTTTTTTATTATCCACGGTTGGACCAGTGTCCTCCGTCTTCAGAGTGGGAATGTATCTCAAAGTCGCCGTATTGTCAGATTTGCCAAGCGCCCCTTCGCCGTGACACTCCGTCACATTTTGGCCCGACTGCATCGCTGTTTAACTTGGCTGGTTGTAGTTCAGAATGAATTGAGTCCCAACTCGCTGTCAGATTCAGTTAGCTGGCTAAATTAACTTGAATGATCAGACATAGCTAGCTAGTTAACTAACTTGCTACGAATAGCATTGCATAAAAACTGTAAATTAGGCAGCAACAGTTAGCTAACCGAACTAGCTAGTCAGTTATTTTTGTTGAAATTAGAAAACTGACGTTACAGTAGCTAACTACATAAATAAAACGGGGATGAAAGGATACTGTATTACGTTACCAGTGGTGAGATGTCCACCTTGAAGGCTGGAGAGTAATGTCAAAGATATTTGTAACTAACCTTGTTAGTTGCTAGCTCTTATAACTGTGGTAATGTCGCCTCGGTAGATTAATGTATGCCACTCGTTAGATACTTTCTCCAGAGATACAGTACTTTATATCTCCGCTTCCTCGTTTTCTGCTGGATTTGACCAACGTCAGCGTGTCGTCAGCAACACTCAAAAAGTACTTCCGGGTCACAGAATTTCGGAAACGTTCATAATAAAAGTCTCATGTAATAGTAGAAGTTCCATTATTAATCTGTATTTATTAATGATATATGAAAAATTGTCTAAATGTTAAACATGAAGAAATATTAAATATTGTTGAGTGATATTTTCATTACATTTGGGGTTTAAAACATGTTCCAAGGTCAAATAAATGCCCCCAATGCATACACTGTATATTATATATTGGTTTTTAGAGAGAACTTGTTTAGGTGCCGAAGTAAAAGTGGGGTTGGGATTATTCACTAGGGTCTGTAGAATCTATATATAATGTTATTTCATGGGACACTTCCTACCCCTCTTTCTATGACATATACTGACCGAAGGATTTAAGCCTTGCGGCATGGGTTGTGTATGTGTGCCATTCAGAGGGTGAATGGGCAAGACTAAAAATTGAAGTGCCTTTGAACGGGGTATGGTAGTAGGTGTCCCGCGCACTAAATTGCACCGCTAATGGGTTTTTCACGCTCAACAGTTTCCGGTGTGTATCAATAGTCCACCACCCAAAGGACATCTAGCCAACCGGCAGGCCGGTGGTTGAACACTGGTGATTGATGAAAGAGGACAAAGGAGGCAAAATGTGCAGAGCAACAGACGGGCTACAATTAGTCAACTGACAGTCCGGTACAACATTTCTGCCCATAAAATAATGCACAACTCGCCATACATTGATGTGGCATGGCAGCCGACTACCTTACAGAGTTCCACTTCGTTCAGCACAAAACAAGACACTGCGGTTGCAGTGGGCTAAGGAACGAAAACACTGGACATTTGGAAAAACATTGCCTGGTCTGATGAATCCCGGTTCCCGCTGTTTCACTCGATCAGAGGACTAGGGTATGGAAAAAGCACTAGTACATGCATCCATCATGCCACTTAACATCAAATATACTGATTAATTAAAACATTTTCTGGAAAACATTTTTTTAAATGCTATTATATTATGAATAGAAGCGATGGAGTTATCAAACAACATTTTATTGGTCACATACATGGTTAGCAGATGTTATTGCGAGTGTAGCGAAATGCTTATGCCTCCATATCCAACAGTAATATCTAACAAATTCCACAACAAAATCTAATACACAATCTAGTAAAGGAATAAGAATATATAAGTAGAAAATATATGGATGAGCAGTGACAGCGGCTAAGATGCAATAGATAAAGTAATTAGATAGGATACAGTATATACATGAAATGAGTAATGCAAGATATGTAAACATTCTTAATGTGGAATTATTAAAGTGAATAGTGTTCCATTTATTAAAGTGGCCAATGCTGTTTCCTGAAGTCCACGATCATCTCTTTTTTGTTTTGCTGACATTGAGTGAGAGGCTATTTACCTGACACCACACTCCGAGGGCTCTCACCTCCTCCCTGTAGGCTGTCTCATCGTTGGTAATCATGCCTACTAAGCTATATGGAATTGTTTTAAGGTCATACCAAGGATAATTTTGCTGTTTTAATTCTAAGACAGCTTGAAGTATCCCCCAACAATATTTAATTAAGAATTTGATGAACATTGTATTTGGACATACTGCTATTAGCCCATACAAACACATTGAATAACAGATTCACTACATGGAACAGATAAATCTAAATAAAGTTTTTCTGAAGTGTATGTCCTATATCTGAGCGATATAAGATCCGAACTTTATTTTGTTTTATGTATTTACCCTTTATTTTGGGCACTATAAATAATTGGTATTCACATTACTCTTACAGAATTTACGAGAGGGCAAGTATATTGAACATATAGTCAAATGCCTATGACAACTGGTTTTTAACCAAGAGAGAATAATTTATAACTGACTTTTTCCTACATAACATACAGTACCAGTCAAGTTTGGACACACTTACTCATTCAAGGGTTTTTCTTTTTTTTATACTCTTTTCTACATTTTAGAATAATAGTGAAGACATCAAAACTATGAAATAACACATATGGAATCATGTAGTAACCAAAAAAGTGCTAAACAAAAATATATTTTACATTCTTCAAAGTAGCCACCCTTTGCCTTGACAGCTTTGCACACTCTTGGCCTTCTCTCAACCAGCATCAAGAGGTAGTCACCTGGACTGCATTTCATTTAACAGGTGTGCCTTGTAAAAAGTAACCTTATTTCCTTCTTAATGCGTTTCAGCCGATCAGTTGTGTTACAAGGTAGGGATGGTTTACAGAAGATAGCCCTATTTGGTCAAATATAAAGTCCATATTATGGCAAGAACAGCTCAAATAAGCAAAGAGAAACAACGGTCCATCATTAAGACAACGGTCCACCAGTAAGACATGAAAGTCAGTCTATACGGGAACTTCAAGTGCAGTCGCAAAAACCATCAAGCGCTATGATGAAACTGGCTCTCATGAGGACCGCCACAGGAAAGGAAGACCCAGAGTTACCTCAGCTGCAGAGGACAAATTCATTAGAGTTAACTGCACCTCAGATTGCAGCCCAAATAAATGCTTCAGACTTCAAGTAACAGACATCTCAACGTCAGCTGTTCAGAGGAGACTGTGCGAATCAGGCCATCATGGTCAAATTGCTGCAAAGAAACCACTACTAAGGACACCAATAAGAAGACTTGCTTGGGCCAAGAAACACAAGCAATGGACATTAGACTGGTGGAAATCTGTCCTTTGGTCTGATGAGTCCAAATTTGAGATTTTTGGATCCAATCACTGTGTCATTGTGAGACGCAGAGTATGTGAACGGATGATCTCCAGCGTGAAGCATGGAGGAGGTGTTATGGTGTGGGGGTGCTTTTCTGGTGATTTATTTAGAATTCAAGGCACACTTAACCAGCATGGCTACCACAGCATTCTTCAGCGATACACCATCCCATCTGGTTTGCACTTAGTGGAACTATCTTTTTTTTCTCAACATGACAATGACCCAAAACACACCTCCAGGCTGTGTAAGGGCTATTTGACCAAGGAGTGTGATGGAGTGCTGCATCAGATGACCTGGCCTCCAAAATCACCTGACCTCAACCCAATTGAGATGGTTTGGGATTAGTTGGATGCAGAGTGAAGGTAAAGAAGCCAACAAGTTCTCAGCATATGTGGGAACTCCTTCAAGACTGTTTTGAAAAGCATTCCTCATGAAGCTGGTTGAGTGAATGCCAAGAGTGTGTATAGCTGTCAAGGTAAAGGGTGGCTACTTTGAAGAATTTCAAATATATTTTGATTTGTTTGACACTTTTTTTGTTATTACATGATTCCATATGTGTTATTTCGTAGTTTTGATGTCACTATTCTACAATGTAGAAAATATGAAAAACCCTTGAATGAGTAGGTGTCCCAACTTTTGACTGGTACTGCTGTTATTACAGATTGTAAATTAAAGCTAAAACATTTTGCATAGTCTCCTCTGAACAGTTGATGTCTGTTACTTGAACTCTGAAGCATTTATTGGGCTGCAATTTCTGAGGCTGGTAACTCTAATGAACTGAGTTGTTGACAAGCTGAAGGTACACCCATGCATACCCCACAAGACATGGGGGGTCTCTTCACAGTCCAAGTCCAGAACAGACTATGGGAGGTGCACAGTACTACGTAGTCATAACTACATGGAACTCTATTCCATATCAGGTAACTGATGCAAGCAGTAGAATCAGATTTAAAAAGCAGGTAAAGATACATCTTATGGAACAGCGGGGACTGTGAAGTAACACAAACAGGCACAGAACATACATACGCACTATACACACACGTACACATGGATTTTGTGTTGTCGATATCTGGTAGTGGAGTATGGACCTGAGGGCACACACTTAGTGTGTTGTGAATTCTGTAATGAATGTATTGTAATGTTTTTAAAATTGTATAACTCCCTTCATTTTGCTGGACCCCAGGAAGAGTAGTTGCTGCCTTGGCTCCATAATGAATACAAATACAAAACTTATCCTCTGCAGCAGAGGTAACTCTGGGTCTTCCTTTCCTGTGGCAATCCTCATGAGAGCCAGTTTCATCATAGCGCTTGATGGTTTTTGCAACTGCACTTGAAGAAACTGACCGATCAACATTGTAGTTACTCCACAATACTATTCTAAATGAAAGGAAGCCTGCACAGAATAAAATACATCCCAAAACATACATCCTGTTTGCAGTAAGGCACTAAAGTAATGTGGCAAAGAAATGTAAACTCAGCAAAAAAAGAAATGTCCCTTTTTCAGGACCCTGTCTTTCAAAGATGATTCGTAAAAATCCAAATATCTTCATTGTAAAGGGTTTAAGCACTGTTTCCCATGCTTGTTTAATGAACCATTAATGAACATGCACCTGTGGAACGGTAGTTAAGACACTAACAGCTTACAGACGGCAGGCAATTAAGGTCACAGTGATACATTTAGGACACTAAAGAGACCTTTACTGACTCCAAAAAACACCAAAAGAAAGATGACCAGGGTCCCTGCTCATCTGCGTGAACGTGCCTTAGGCATGTTGCAAGGAGGCAGGAGGACTGCAGATGTAGCCAGGGCAAGAAATTGCAATGTCCGTTAGGGCTGGGCGAAAAATCAAGATCAATAATTATTGAGGTAATTATTCCCTCTAACGATATAAAAATGTTCATTAATTTTTGATAATGTCGATATAGAATAATTAGGTACAGCAGTCCATTTCACCTCTGATGCAGCGGGAACGTGCAGAGAAGTGACAATATGCACGTGGAGAGGTATACGCCCACTAAAAACTACTTAGCACCTCGAGTGATGGATTAGCCACTATTTAACCACGAAAAATGAGTGATGTAGGTGAAAACAGTGGCAGTGATAGCCATGGAGAAGGAGCAGCTTCCAACCAAGAAATTATTGATTAAAAGGGTTAAACTGTTTCAGTGGTTTGGCTTTTGAAGTCCGACAAAGAGCAGAGCAATGTTCGGAGCAAATTGTGCCGTAGAAAGGTGGCTACGAATTCTGGTAATACGACAAATCTTTTTCAACATCTGAAGCAAAATCACTCTTTGGAACATGCAGGAAGTTTGAGTTTGCGCCACGGTATTGATAAATGCCCCTCAAGCACCAGCCAATCTAGGGATGTTTGCCCGAAGCAGTCAACACTGACAGCGTTTATGCCCTACAAGCAAACATCAAAGACAGACATCACAAATGCTATTATGCATTGCATTTCTAAGGACATGCTACCAATTAGCGCAGTCGAAAAGGAAGGTTTCAAGAAGCTAATCAATTTAATTGACCCCAGGTATGTGTTCCATGTTCGCGGCCAGCGAGCAATTTTCCTGAAAGTATCATTTTATGTGTAGCTCACATAATACAAAATGTAACCTTTCTTTAACTAGGCAAGTCAGTTAAGACCAACTTCTTATTTACAATGACAGCCTATCGGGGAACAGTGGGTTAACTGCCTTGTTCAGGGGTAGAACGACAGATTTTTACATTGTCAGCTCTGGGATTCAATCTAGCAACCTTTCGGTTACTGGCCCAAAGCTCTAACCACTAGGCTACCTGCCTAGTGGTTTGTTCAGGAATTAGGCATTCTTGAGTCTGAAGCAGATATGCAAATTTTTTAAATATTATTTGATTAATATCGTGATAATTATCGTTATCGAATGAAAAAATACAGATATCGTGATAATTGATTTGCCATATTTCCAAGCCCTAATGTCTGTACTGTGAGACGCCTAAAACAGCGCTACAGGGAGACAGGACGGACAGCTGATCGTCCTCGCTGTGGCAAGCCATGTGTAACAACACCTGTACAGGATCGGTACATCCAAACATCACACCTGTGGGACAGGTACAGGATGGCAACAACAACTGCCCGAGTTACACCAGGAACACACAATCCCTCCATCAGTGCTCAGACTGTCCGCAATAGGCTGAGAGAGGCTGGACTGAGGGCTTGCATGTCCTCACCAAACATCACCGGTAACAATGTCACCTATGGGCACAAACCCACTGTCGCTGGGCACAAACCCACTGTCGCTGGACCAGACAGGACTGGCAAAAAGTGCTCTTCACTGACGAGTTGCGGTTTTGTCTCACAAGGGGGGCTGGTCGGATTCACGTTTATCGTCGAAGGAATGAGCGTTACACCGAGGCCTGTGCTCTGGAGAGGGATCGATTTGGAGGTGGAGGGTCCGTCATGGTCTGGGGCGGTGTGTCACAGCATCATCGGACTGAGCTTGTGGTCATTGCAGGCCATCGCAACGCTGTGCTTTACAGGGAAGACATCCTCCTCCCTCATGCGGTACCCTTCCCGCAGGCTCATCCTGACAAGACCCTCCAGCATGACAATGCCACCAGCCATACTGCTTGTTCTGTGCGTGATTTCCTGCAAGGAATGTCAGTGTTCTGCCATGGCCAGCGAAGAGCCCGGATCTCAATCTCATTGAGCACGTCTGGGACCTGTTGTATCGGAGGGTGAGGGCTAGGGCCATTCCCCCCCAGAAATGTCCGGGAACTTGCAGGTGCCTTGGCAAATATGGTGCAGTCCATGAGGAGGAGATGCACAGCAGTACTTAATGCAGCTGGTGGTCACACCAGATACTGACTGTTACTTTTGATTTTGAACCTCTCACCTTTGTTCAGGGACACATTATTCCATTTCTGTTAGTCACATGTCTTTGGAACTTGTTCAGTTTTTCTGTTGAATCTTGTTATGTTCATACAAATATTTACACATGTTAAGTTTTCTGAAAATAAACGCAGTTGACAGTGAGAGGACGTTTCTTTTTTTTACTGAGTTTACTTTGTCCCGAGTACAAAATGTTATGTTTGGGGCAAATCCAGCACATCACGGAGTACCACTCTCCATATTTCCAAGTATGGTTGTAGCTGCATCATGTTATGGGTGTGCTTGTCATGGACTATGGAGTTTTTACGATAAAAGGAATATAGCTAAGCACAGGCAAATTCCTGTAGGGGTGGGAAAGGAATAGACCAGAGGAAGCTTAATGGGGTGCTCGGGTTGGGGTGTAGGGTTTGAGCATTATCTAAAGGTAAGGAGGGGCAGTTCCTATTGCTGCTCCGTAGGCAAGCACCATGGTCTTGTAGTCGACGCAAGCTTTGACTGGAAGCCAGTGGAGTGTGTGGAGGAGCAGGGTGACATGGGAGAACTTGAGAAGGTTAAAAGTCTGGCGTGCTGCATCATTCTGGATAAATTGCAGGAGTTTGATGGCACAAGCGGGGAGCCCAGACAACAGCGAGTTGCAGTAGGCCAGACAGGAGATGACAAGTGCCTGGATTAGAACTGTTACGGCTGTCATATTCGTTCTCAGACGAGGAGGAGCATGGATCGGACCAACACGCAGAGTGGAAAGTAGTCATTATTTAATGAACGTAAAACTGAACACTTACACATACAAAAACAACAAACGTGACCAAACCGAAAACAGTCCCATGTGGCACGAACACAGACACGAGATACAAACACCCACAAAACACACGTGAAACCCAGGCTGCCTAAGTATGATTCTCAATCAGGGACAACGATTGACAGCTGTCTCTGATTGAGAATCATACCCGGCCGAACACAAACATCCAAACATAGAAAATAACACATAGACAACCCACCCCAACTCACGCCCTGACCAACTAAATAAATACAAGAAAAAGGAAAAACAGGTCAGGAACGTGACATAACCCCCCCTTAAGGTGCGAACTCCGGGCGCACCAGCATAAAGTCTAGGGGAGGGTTTGGGTGGGCGTCTGTCCACGGTGGCGGCTCTGGCGCTGGTCGTGGTCCCCACCCCACCATAGTCAAACCCCGCTTCCTTGGCCTCCTCCCAATGACCACCCTCCATATAACCCCCATTAGATTAAGGGGCAGCACCGGAATCAGGGGCAGCACCGGACTGAGGGGCAGCACCGGACTGAGGGGCAGCACCAGACTGAGGGGCAGCACCGGAATGAGGGGCAGCACCGGAATGAGGGGCAGCACCGGACTGAGGGGTGGATCCTGGCTGGCTGGCTCTGGCGGATCCTGGCTGGCCGGCTCTGGCGGATCCTGGCTGGCCGGCTCTGGCGGCTCCTGGCTGGACGGCTCTGGTGGCTCCTGGCTGGACGTCTCTGGCCGGACGGCTCCTGGCTGGACGGCTCCATCCTAGTCGCCAAATGTTAAGTTTAAAGGATAGAAGCGACCACAAGCAACCATAATGTCAACTGAACAATACAGAATGTGGGGTGTAACATAACTCCAGGGTCAACAACTGTAACAATAACCTCGAGTGACTATCCTACTGTACAGACATAACAGGAGCAACTCAGGCCATTTTGAAATCAGAGGGGACACAGCCAGTGGTCATGGATGAGTTGAGGGAAGTGAGGAATGGGAGACGGTAGGAGGGGATGGGGTCGAGTGGGCAGATTGTCGGATGCCCAGACATCACTAGTCACAGGAATCTGTCTGGAGATAGAGGGGAGAAAGAGGTCAAGGAGTAAGGTAGTTTTGTATGAGTGGGACCAGTGGGACCAGTGGGCTCAATAGGCTGACTGAATGAGGAGCACATGTCATCAACCTTCTTTTCAAAGTGGTTGACAAAGTTGTCGGCAGGGAGGGAGTGGGAGTGGGTGGAGGATTAAGGAGGGAGAAGAAGGTGGAAAAGAGTTTCCTAGGGTTAGAGGCAGAAGCTTGAAATTTAGAGTGATAGAAAGTGGCTTAAGCAGCAGATACAGATAAAATGTAGAGGGCAGGTAGTGAAAGGATGATAGGTCCCCTGGAAGTTTATATTTTCTCAGCTGCCCGCAGCCCTGTTGTGTAAATTTGCAATGAGTCCCTCAGCCACGGAGCAGGAGGAGAGGGCTGACCGGGACGAAAGGGGACCACGTGAGTCATAGGATGAGGAAAGGGAGGAGAGTAGGGTCAAATAAGCTGAGACAGGAGGGAGAAGATAGAAGAGGAGAAAGTAGTGGGAGAGAGAGGGCTAAGATTGCGATGACGCATGACTATCTGGGTAGGGCATGAGTGGATAGGGTTGGAGGAAAGGGAGACAGAAAAGGAAACAAAGTAGTGATCAGAGACCTGGAGGGGGATGCTATTAGAATAGTAGACGAACAGCCTCTAGTAAAGAGGAGGTCAATATATTGCCTTCCTTGTGAGTTGGAGGGGATTGGGAAAAGGTGAGGTCAAAAGAGCCAAGGAGGGGAAAGAGAGAGTTGGAAAGTAATTAATCAAAGGCAAACGTCAGGAGGTTGAAGTTGCCAAGTATGAAGAGCGGTGAGCTATCGTCAGGATATAAGCTTATAAGCTCATTGAGGAACTCTCCAAGGGCGCATGGTGGGCAATAGATGACGACAATGTTAAGCTTGAGTGGACATCTGACAGAATGGAATTCAAATTAGCAAATGGACAAGTGAGAGAGGTAGAAAAGAGAGAATCTCCAGGTAGGAGAAATGAGTAGCCCTGTGTCACAACTGCGATGACCAGATGCTCTTGGACTATGAGAAAACACAGTCAGATGAAGAGAGAAGCTTGAGTATAAGTTCTCTGGGGTGATCAATGTATGCATCAGGGCTAAAAAGTCAAGGGCAGCATGGGCTGAGATGAACTTTAAGTTCTTGACCGAAGATCGGCAGTTCCAAACACAGCCAGAGACTCGGCATTCGACATGGGTTGAACACGCAGGGTACACTAAATTGGAAGGGTTGTAGGCAAGAAGTGGAGAGTGTCTGTAAAGCCTTCAAGGAGAGGAGTGAACGAGTATACATGGTGAAGCCCCAAAATTGCCATAAGGAAGTGGATGGCTGCAAACTTTCCACTTTTAAACTCGGACAAAACAGAGATGCTAGTTCTAGGTCCCAAGAAACAAAGACATCTTCTGTTGAATCTGACAATGAATTTTGATGGTTGTACAGTCGTCTCAAATAAAACTGTGAAGGACCTCGGCGTTACTCTAGACCCTGATCTCTCTTTTGACGAACATATCAAGACTGTTTCGAGGACAGATTTTTTCCATCTACGTAACATTGCAAAAATCAGAAACTTTCTGTCCAAAAATTATGCAGAAAAATGTATCCATGCTTTTGTTACTTCTAGGTTAGACGACTGCAATGCTCTACTTTCCGGCTACCTAGATAAAGCACTAAATAAACTTCAGTTAGTGCTAAATACGGCTGCTAGAATAGGAACTAGAACCAAAAAATGTGGAGACTTTGCTTGGCGAGGGTTTCATCATAGTAGGTCCAGGAGATTCCATTCCTCCTAGTGCTCTCTGCATCTGACAGTTCAGACACAGCCACTCCTTCACCTGAAAGAAAAACATACTGTGAATATTCATATCCTATACTCAGTGGCCATACATTTACTTCAGTTAGTGCTAAATACGGCTGCTAGAATCCTGACTAGAACCAAAAAATGTGATCATATTACTCCAGTGCTAGCCTCCCTACACTGGCTTCCTGTTAAGGCAAGGGCTGATTTCAAGTTTTTACTGCTAACCTACAAAGTGTTACATGGGCTTGCTCCTACCTATCTTTCCATTTTGGTCCTGCCGTACATACCTATACGTACGCTACGGTCACAAGACTCATGCCTCCTAATTGACCCTAGAATTTCTAAGCAAACAGCTGGAGGCAGGGCTTTCTCCTATAGATCTCCATTTTTATGGAATGGTCTGCCTACCCATGTGAGAGACGCAGACTCGGTTTCAACCTTTAAGTCTTTACTGAAGACTCATCTCTTCAGTAGGTCATATGATTGAGTGTAGTCTGGCCCAGGAGTGTAATGGTGAACGGAAAGGCTCTGGAGCAACGAATCACCCTTGCTGTCTCTGCCTGGCCGGTTCCCCTCTCTCCACTGGGATTCTCTGCCTCTAACCCCTCTGCCTCTATTACAGGGGCTGAGTCACTGGCTTACTGGTGCTCTTCTATGCCGTCCCTAGGAGGGGCGCGTCACTTGAGTGGGTTGAGTCGCTGACGTGGTCTTCCTGTCTGGGTTGGCGCCCCCCCTTGGATTGTGCCGTGGCAGAGATCTTTGTGGGCTATACTCAGGCTTGTCTCAGGATGGTAAGTTGGTGGTTGAAGTTATCCCTCTAGTGGTGTGGGAGCTGTGCTTTGGCAAAGTGGATGGGGTTATATCCTGCCTGTTTGGCCCTGTCCGGGGGTATCATTGGATGGGGCCAAGGTGTCTCCTGACCCCTCCTGTCTCAGCCTCCAGTATTTATGCTGCAGTAGTTTGTGTCGGAGGGCTAGGTTCAGTCTGTTATATCTGGAGTATTTCTCCTGTCTTATCCGGTGTCCTGTGTGAATTTAAGTATGCTCTCTCTAATTCTCTCATTCTTTCTCTGTCTCGGAGGACCTGAGCCCTAGGACCATGCCTCAGGACTACCTGGCATGATGACTCCTTGCTGTCCCCAGTCCACCTGGCCGTGCTGTTGCTCCAGTTTCAACTGCTCTGCCTGCGGCTATGGAACCCTGACCTGTTCACCGGACGTGCTACCTGTCCCAGACCTGCTGTTTTCAACTCTCTAGAGACAGGAGCGGTAGAGATACTCTCAATGATCGGCTATGAAAAGCCAACTGACATTTACTCCTGAGGTGCTGACTTGTTGCACCCTTCGACAACTACTGTGATTATTATTATTTGACCATGCTGGTCATTTATGAACATTTGAACATCTTGGCCATGTTCTGTTATAATCTCCACCCGGCACAGCCAGAAGAGGACTGGCCACCCCTCATAGCCTGGTTCCTCTCTAGGTTTCTTCCTAGGTTCTGGTCTTTCTAGGGAGTTTTTCCTAGCCACCGTTCTTCTATACCTGCATTGCTTGCTGTTTTGGGTTTTTAGGCTGGGTTTCTGTACATCACTTTGATATATCAGCTGATGTAAGAAGGGCTATATAAATTGATTTGTATAGAAAACACACACAGTTGCCAAAGTTACAAAAGAGCAAAATGAGATCATCAGAAAATAACAAGGCAAGTGAGAAAGTGGTTTGGAGCCTTCCTCTCTTTCCTTCAACTAAGAACTCGGCAGAACAACTCGGCAGAACTGTCTTTGTTTCGGTAACGAGACCACCACTGACACAACCGCCGCTTACAGCTTCTGCTGAGAAACCAGGGGAGACTGAAGTACTAACACTAATTGCTGATTGCCTAGGAGAGGAGAAACATCTCCCCTCCAATACAATTACCAAAACAAGTCACAAATTGCCCTGCCCCTAAATCCTGGTTGATGTGTCAACAATCATCTGCAAGTTATGAGCAGTCAGTAGTTCACACGCCAAGTAGGCTACTGGGAAGACAGGGAGCACTTAGGACCATCTACTATCTAGCAAAAAGACGGTACTAGACAACAGATATAGACAGAAATTATACTGTACTTCTTACTCCTGGAGTCCTGTAGCTATAGAATGAAGCATCAGAGCAGGGACCGAGAGACTGAGAAACAGCTTCTATCGCCTGGCCATCAGCCCTGCACCTTGAGACTAATGTCCCATGTATATAGAGTTATTGAACACTGGTCACCTCATGTTCTGTTTATATACTGTTGTTTACTCACTGTGCCTTCAAAGTATTCATACCCCTTGACCTATTCCAAAATTTGTGTTACAGCCTGAATTCCAAATTATTATTTTGTTCTCACCCATCTACACACAATACCCCATGATGACAAAGTGAAAACAGGTTTTTATAAAATCTATTCAAAATTAAATACAGATCTTATTTACATAAGTATTCACACCCCTGAGTCAATACTTTGTAGAAGCACCTTTGTCAGTGATTACAGCTGTGAGTCTTTCTGGGTAAGTCTCTAAGAGCTCTGAACACCTGGATTGTGCAACATTTACCCATTATTCTTTTTAAATTCTTCAAGTTCTGTCAAATTGGTTGTTGATCATTGCTAGACAACCATTTTCAGGTCTTAGATTTTCAAGTAGATTTACGTCAAAACTATAACTCGGCCACTCAGGAACATTCACTGTATTATTGGTAAGCAACTCCAGTATAGATTTGGCCTTGTGTTTTAGGTTATTGTCTTGCTGAAAGGTGAATTACTCTCCCAGTGTCTTATGGAATGCAGACTGAACCAGGTATTCATCTAGGATTTTGCCTGTGTTTAGCTCCATTCTGTTTCTTTTTTATCCTGAAAAACTCCCCAGTCCTTAAAACCTCTTAAGGATCGGCCCCTTTTTTCAATTTTAGCCTAAAATGACATACAAAAATCTAACTGCCTTTGGCAAGGACATGCATATTCTTGGTATCATTTGAAAGGAAACACTCAGAAGTTTGTGGAAATGTGAAAGGAATGTAGGAGAATAACACATTAGATCTAGTAAAAGATAAGAAAAACCAACCCTTTTTTTGTACCATCTTTGAAATGCAAGAGAAAGGCCATGATGTATTATTCCAGCCCAGTTGAAATTTAGATTCTGGCCACTAGATGGCAGCAGTGTATGTGCCTAATTTGTTTATTAATATATTTTCATGTTCAAAACTGTGCACTCTCCTCAAACAATAGAATGCCATTCTTTCAATGTAATAGCTACTGTAAATTGGACAGTGCAGTTAGATTAACAACAATTTAAGCCTTCTGCCAATATCCGATAGGGAAATGTTCTTGTTACTTACAACCTCACGCTAATTGCATTAGCCTAGTTAACGATTACAAGCATACCAATAACATGAGGCAGCCACCACTATGCTTTAAAATATGGAGATTGGTACTCAGTAATGTGTTGTATTTGCCCCAAACATATCACTTTGTATTCAGGAAAAAAAGTTAATTACTTTAGTGCCTTGTTGCAAACATGTTTTGGAATATTTTTTATTCTGTACAGGTTTCCTTCTTTTCAGTGTCTGTATTAGGTTAGTATTGTAGACTAACTACAATGTTGTTGATCTATCCTCAGTTTTTTCCTATCACAGCCATTAAACTAACTGTTTGAAAGAGATAAGTAGTCATTAAAACATTGTGTTAAACACTTATTGCACACATAGTGAGTCCATGCAACTTATTACATGACTTGTTAAGCACATTTTTACTCCTGAACTTATTTAGGCTTGCCATAACAAAGGGGTTGAATACTTATTGACTCAAGCCATTTCAACTTTACATTTTTTAGCTTTGAACATTTCAGCTTTTAAAGGGTTAAATAAAGATGGCGCATCAGTTGAACAGTGACTAGAATAGGTGAAAGGAGCCTGCTGCCAGAAAGTTGCCGTATGATGGTTTTTAACCATATTCTATTGTTTCATTTGAGCATTTATAATTTTGGATTTACCTTTTTGATTTCAAGCTATTCATCTACTTTACCTTCAATTTTTGGGAGGTTTTGTTTTTGCCATCAATTACACTCTGTCTTCCAGAATACGTAGCTGGCAATCATGTTTGCTTTACCATTCATTGTCAGCAGCATACCACCCTGCATACCACTGCTGGCTTGCTTCTGAAGCTAAGCAGGGTTGGTCCTGGTCAGTCCCTGGATGGGAAACCAGATGCTGCTGGAAGTGGTGTTGGAGGGCCAGTAGGAGGCACTCTTTCCTCTGGTCTAAAAAATATCCCAATGCCCCAGGGCAGTGATTGGGGACACTGCCCTGTGTAGGGTGCCGTCTTTCGGATGGGATGTTAAACGGTTGTCCTGACTCTCTGAGGTCATTAAAGATCCCATGGCACTTATCGTAAGAGTAGGGGTGTTAACCCTGGTGTCCTGGCTAAATTCCCAATCTGGCTCTCAAACCATCATGGTCACCTAATAATCCCCAGTTTACAATTGGCTCATTCATCCCCTTCCTCTCCCCTGTAACTATTCCCCAGGTCGTTGCTGCAAATGAGAACGCGTTCTCAGTCAACTTACCTGGTAAAATAACGGTAAAATAAATAAATAAAAATAAAAAATGGAACTGTGTGACAACTCTGGACATTTCTGTGAGTAATAAATGTGATTGTTGTTGTGACAAGAAACATTATCTCTCTTGAAACGCATTGGAACCGTCTTAGTAAACATGTCTGAAAGGAAGTGCCTGAATGTTGGGACATTATTTGAAGCCACTACAGGTATTATAAGCTTTGAATTGTTACCTTATTTATTATTTTACTTCAAATATTGAGCGCCTGACACCGTTTTACAGCTGAAATCCCAGCTGGATCTTTGTGGTTTGTACTGATTATAATGATGTAAAATAAAATGCCATATTTAAGCAATAAGCCCTGAGGAGGTGTGGTATATGGCCAAAATACCATGGCTAAGGGCTGTTCTTACGCACGGTGCAACGCGGTGTGCCTGGATTGGCCATATACCACAAACTCCCTAAGTGCCTTATTGCTATTATAAACTGTTTACAAATGTAATTATAATATTAAAAAGAAATGTTGTCATACCCGTGGTATATTTAAAATATATATATATATTGTAATGAAACAGCAGGGAGCAGGTCTCGAATCCTCGACCTTCTAGCCCGAGGTCCGGCGGCTATCGACTGTGCCGCAAAAGCATGCTCAAGCGGCAGGGTCGATTTCAGCGCTTATAAACCCAGGGTCGTTACACTACTCCCTCCTTTCAAAGAGCGCGTCCTCGCGCTAGCTTGCGACTTTACGTCTTACAGGAACGCGCTCACCGGCCAAGCACACGCACTGTCGTGGATGCGAGGTCCGATCACTTCTGACACCAATGTAATGAAACAGCAGGGAGCAGGTCTCGAACCCTCGACCTCTTAGCCCGAGGTCCGGCGCGCTATCGACTGTGCCGCAAAAGCATGCTCAAGCGGCAGGGTCGATTTCCGCGCTTATAAACCCAGGGTCGTTACAATATATTTTATTTCACCTTTATTTAACCAGGTAGGCTAGTTGAGAACAAGTTCTCATTTGCACTGCGACCTGGCCAAGATAAAGCAAAGCAGTGTGACACAGACAACAACACAGTTACACATGGAATAAACAATAAACAAGCCAAAAACACAATAAACAAATCAATGACACAGTAGAAAAAAGAAAGTCTATATACAGTGTGTGCAAAAGGCATGAGGAGGTAGGCAATAAATAGGCCATAGGCGCGAATAATTATAATTTAGCAGATTAATACTGGAGTGATAAATGAGCAGTTGATGTGCAAGTAGAGATACTGGTGTGCAAAAGAGCAGAAAAGTAAACAAAATAAAAACAGTATGGGGGTGAGGTAGGTAGATTGGGTGGGCTATTTACAGATGGACTATGTACAGCTGCAGCGATCGGTTAGCTGCTCAGATACAGTGGGGAGAACAAGTATTTGATACACTGCAGGTTTTCCTACTTACAAAGAATGTAGAGGTCTTCAACTGTGAGAGACGGAATCTAAAACAAAAATCCAGAAAATCACATTGTATGATTTTTAAGTAATTTATTTGCATTTTATTGCATGACATAAGAATTTGATCACCTACCAACCAGTAAGAATTCCGTCTCTCACAAACCTGTTAGTTTTTCTTTAAACCTGTTATGGCTGCACGCTGAATATTGAAAAAACTGGAAAATGTGTGCACATTTTCAAACGGCCTCCTAAGAAACTTTTTATTTTCCAATATGCATATATTTACTACTGTTGGATAGATAACAGTCTGTAGTTTCTAAAAAGGTTTGAATTGTTTCTCTAAGTCGAACAGAAATATTTTTACAGCCATTTTCCCAGCCGAATTGAGTTTTCCAAAATGCGATGTGTCTCTTTAAGACCTTCTCTATAAAAGGCCCTTTGACTTAGGACCATAGGGACACGTCACAGGCGTTCGTCAGACTGTAATGCGGAAGTGAGAATTGAAAGGAGTCGAATATCTCGTCCATGGACTGAATAACACAACTTCTTGTGAGACCTGCGCAGTTAAAAAAAAAATCCGGGCGCGAAGGATAATTTGTTCTCGGCTTCTGGAACAAGGTAGATAACGTTGAATATGATGCCTGACTACGATATTATTTGATACATGTCACAAAATCATCCTAAAGTATGTTTTTTCAATATACTTTAATTATATTATTGCAATTTATTCTGGACTTTAGATGTGAAACGACGGAAGAATTTTTTGAAGAAACGCTTTCTAGCGCAGCAATGCTATCGTGCCTGCTAACCAAAGAGGGAAATAATTCGTTCTGGAACCCAACTAAAGACTCTACTGGACATTGGACCCCGTTACAACATTCTGATGGAATATCAAGAAAGATAAGACCCAATTTGGGATGCTTTTTCATATATATGTCGAACTGTTGAATGCTAACTCTGCTAACTGTGCTAGGCTAGCGCTTGACTAGAATCAATGCTGCCTTATGCTAGCTTATGATGTTAGCTAATATAACGATATATTGTGTTTTCGCTGTAAAACACTTCAAAAATCGGAAATGTTGGCTTTATTCACACGATATCTGTCTTTCATTAGTTATCCACCATATGTTTTTCTGAAATGTTTTATGAGGTGTAATTAGTAGCCGACGTTGGTGTATGTATTTTCTCTGGCTACTCCCGGCTGGATTCAGACTGTAGCTATGTATTAGCATTTTTGGGTAGCATCAATGTAAAACTGATTTATAGCTAAAATATGCACTTTTTATGAACAAAACATAGATTTATTGTGTAACATGTTATATGACTGTCATCTGAGGTAGTTTTTTCTGGGCTCTTTAGGTTGGTTTTAGTTTATTTCGGTTGGTTGTGCATGCTACTTCAATCATAATTCATACTTCATAATCATAATTCATACGTGTCTGTCCACTTTTGTATTTGGTGGTGAGCTAACATAAATATATGTGGTGTTTTCTCTGTAAAACATTTAAAAAATCGGACATGTTGGCTGGATTGACAAGATGTTTATCTTTCAAATGCTGTATTGGACTTGTTAATGTGTAAAAGTTAAATATTTTAAAAAAATAGATTTTGAATTTCGCGCCCTGCAGCTGTTGTCATTGTCGTACCGAATTCGGGCTTGCATCCCAAACAGGTTTTTAAGATGCCCTCCTGTTCTCCACTCATTACCTGTATTAACTGCACCTGTTTGAACTCGTTACCTGTAGAAAAGACACCTGTCCACACACTCAATCAAACAGACTCCAACCTCTCCACAATGGCCAAGACCAGAGAGCTGTGTAAGGACATCAGGGATAAAATTGTAGACCTGCACAATGCTGGGATGGGCTACAGGACAATAGGTAAGCAGCTTGGTGAGAAGACAACAACTGTTGGCGCAATTATTAGAAAATGGAAGAAGTTCAAGATGACGGTCAATCACCCTCGGTCTGGGGCTCCATGCAAGATCTCACCTCGTGGGGCATCAATGATCATGAGGAAGGTGAGGGATCAGCCCAGAACTACACGGCAGGACCTGGTCAATGACCTGAAGAGAGCTGGGACCACAGTCTCAAAGAAAACCATTAGTAACACACTACGCCGTCATGGATTAAAATCCTGCAGCGCACGCAAAGTCCCCCTGCTCAAGCCAGCGCATGTCCAAGCCCGTCTGAAGTTTGCTAATGACCATCTGGATGATCCAGATGAGGAATGGGAGAAGGTCATATGGTCTGATGAAAAATAGAGCTTTCTGGTCTAAACTCCACTCGCCGTGTTTGGACGAAGAAGAAGGATGAGTACAACCCCAAGAACATCATCCCAACCGTGAAGCATGGAGGTGGAAACATCATTCTTTGGGGATGCTTTTCTACAAAGGGGACAGGATGACTGCACCGTATTGAGGGGAGGATGGATGGGGCCATGTATCGTGAGATCTTGGCCAACAACCTCCTTCCCTCAGTAAGAGCATTGAAGATGGGTCGTGGCTGGGTCTTCCAGCATGACAACGACCCGAAACACACAGCCAGGGCAACTAAGGAGTGGCTCCGTAAGAAGCATCTCAAGGTCCTGGAGTGGCCTAGCCAGTCTCCAGACCTGAACCCAATAGAAAATCTTTGGAGGGAGCTGAAAGTCCGTATTGCCCAGCAACAGCCCCGAAAAGGTCTGTATGGAGGAGTGGGCCAAAATCACTGCTGCAGTGTGTGCAAACCTGGTCAAGAACTACAGGAAACGTATGATCAATGTAATTGCAAACAAAAGTATCTGTACCAGTTCTGCTTTTCTGATGTATCAAATACTTATGTCATGCAATAAAATGCAAATTAATTACTTAAAAATCATACAATGTGATTTTCTGGATTTTTGTTTTAGATTCCGTTTTAGATTCTGTTTAGATTCTAACAGTTGAAGTGTACCTATGATAAAAATGACAGACCTCTACATGCTTTGTAAGTAGGAAAACCTGCAAAATCGGCAGTGTATCAAATACTTGTTCTCCCCACTGTAGTTGATGTTTAAAGTTGGTGAGGGAAATAAAAGTCTCCAACTTCAGCTATTTTTGCAATTCGTTCCAGTCACTGGCAGCAGAGAACTGTAAGGAAAGGCGACCAAATGAGGTGTTGGTTTTGGGGATGATCAGTGAGATATACCTGCTGGAACGTGTGCTACGGGTGGGTGTTGTTATCGTGACCAGTGAACTGAGATAAGGCAGAGCTTTACCTAGCAAAGACTTATATATGACCTGGAGCCAGTGGGCATACAGGTCACAGTGGTGGGCGGTATGAGGTGATTTGGTAACAAAACGGATGGCACTGTGATAGACTGCATCTAGTTTGCTGAGTAGAGTGTTGGAAGTTATTTTGTAGATGACATCGCCGAAGTCGAGGATCGGTAGGATAGTCAGTTTTACTGATTTTACAGTTTTACTGGGTAAGTTTGGCGGCGTGAGTGAAGGAGGCTTTGTTGCGGAATAGGAAGCCGATTCTAGATTTGATTTTGGAATGGAGATGTTTAATATGAGTCTGGAAGGAGAGTTTACAGTCTAACCAGACACCTAGGTATTTATAGTTGTCCACATATTCTAGGTCGGAACCGTCCAGGGTGGTGATGCTAGTTGGGCGGGCGGGTGCAGGCAGCGAACGGTTGAAAAGCATGCATTTGGTTTTACTAGCGTTTAAGAGCAGTTGGAGGCCATGGAAGGAGTGTTGTATGGCATTGAAGCTCGTTTGGAGGTTAGTTAGCACAGTTTCCAAGGAATGGACAGAAGTATACAGAATAGTGTCGTCTGCGTAGAGGTGGATCAGGGAATCGCCTGCAGCAAGAGCGGCATCATTGATATATACAGAGAAGAGAGTCGGCCCGAGAATTGAACCCTGTGGTACCCCCATAGAGACTGCCAGAGGTCCGGATAACATGCCCTCCGATTTGACACACTGAACTCTGTCCGCAAAGTAGTTGGGGAACCAGGCGAGGCAGTCATGAGAAAAACCAAGGCTATTGAGTCTGCCGACAAGAATACGGTGATTGACAGAGTCGAAAGCCTTGGCCAGGTCGATGAAGACGGCTGCACAGTACTGTCTTTCATCGATGGCGGTTATGATATCGTTTAGTACCTTGAGCGTGGCTGAGGTGCACCCGTGACCGGCTCGGAAGCCGGATTGCACAGCGGAGAAGGTACGGTGGGATTCTAAATGGTCAGTGATCTGTTTATTAACTTGGCTTTCAAGGACTTTAGATAGGCAGGGCAGGATGGATATAGGTCTGTAACAGTTTGGGTCTAGGGTGTCTCCCCCTTTGAAGAGGGGGATGACCGCGGCAACTTTCCAACCTAGGGATCTCGGACGATACGAAAGAGAGGTTGGACAGGCTGGTAATAGGGGTAGCAACAATGGCGGTGGATAGTTTTAGAAAGAGAGGGTCCAGATTGTCTAGCCCAGCTGATTTGCATGGGTACAGGTTTTGCAGCTCTTTCAGAACATCTGCTGTCTGGATTTGGGTGAAGGAGAAGCCGGGGTGGCTTGGGCGAGTAGCTGCGGGGGAGGCGAAGTTGTTGGCCGGGGTTGGAGTATCCAGGAGGAAGGCATGGCCAGCCGTTGAGAAATGCTTATTGAAATTTTAGATTATCATGGATTTAACAGTGGTGACCGTGTTACCTAGCATCAGTGCAGTGGGCAGCTGGGAGGAGGTGCTCTTGTTCTCCATGGACTTTACAGTGTCTCAAAACTTTTTGGAGTTAGAGCTACAGGATGCGAATTTCTGCTTGAAAAAGCTAGCCTGTGCTTTCCTGACTGACTGCGTGTATTGGTTCCTGACTTCCCTAAACAGTTGCATATCGTGGGGACTCTTCGATGCAATTGCAGTCCACCACAGGATGTTTTTGTGCTTGTCAAGGGCAGTCAGGTCTGGAGTGAACCAAGGGCTATATCTGTTCTTAGTTCTGCATTTATTGAACGGGGCATGCTTAGCTAAGATGGTGCGGAAATTACTTTTAAAGAATGACCAGGCATCCTCGAATAACGGGATGAGGTCGATATCCTTCCAGGACACCCGGACCAGGTCGATTAGAAATGCCTGCTCGCAGAAGTGTTTTAGGGAGCGTTTGACAGTGATGAGGGGTGGTCGTTTGACCGCGGACCCATAGCGGATACAGGCAATGATGCAGTGATCGCTAAGATCCTGATTGAAAACAGCGGAGGTGTATTTGGAGGGCAAGTTGGTCAGGATAATGTCTACGTTTACAGATTTAGGGTTGTACCTGGTGGGTTCCTTGATGATTTGTGTGAGATTGAGGGCATCTAGCTTAGATTGTAGGACTGCCGGGGTGTTAAGCATATCCCAGTTTAGGTCACCTAACAGAACGAACTCTGAAGCTAGATAGGGGGCGATCAATTCACAAATGGTGTCCAGGGCACAGCTGGGAGCGGAGGGGGGTCGATAGCAGGCGGCAACAGTGAGAGACTTATTTCTGGAGAGGTACATTTTTTAAATTAGAAGTTCAAACTGTTTGGGTATAGACCTGGAAAGTATGACAGAACTTTGCAGGCTATCTCTGCAGTAGATTGCAACTCCTCCCCCTTTGGCAGTTCTATCTTGACGGAAAATGTTGTAGCTGGGTTTGGAAATCTCAGAATTGTTGGTGGCCTTCCTAAGCCAGTATTCAGACATGGCAAGGCCATCAGGACAAACCCAGCCTGCCTCTCTCCTTACACACTGGGTCCTGATTGTGACAGTGGAGCCCAGTTTGCTCTGCAGGATCCAGAGATGGCATCAGTGAAGCTGGAGGACTGCAGTCAAACACTGGAGCTAAATGCCAACATTAAAGACCCCCAGCACTTATCACTAGATGGTCACGCTGCAAAGTGAAACTTGACTAGCGGCAACATTTAGTTATCAAATAAATCAAATAAAATACATCAAACATGAGAGAAGTAAAGTACAGTAAAGTGGAAATTGATTGAAAAGTGTGATAAAAAAGAGGGGGGAAAAAGTAGTACAGCATTCAACCAAATGATGCCAAATGATGGAACATCCAATGGCGGAGTGTGCTAAAGCAGTGAGTAAAAAACTTAGGGAGGAGGCTTCTGATGTTGACATGCATGAAACCAAGGTTTTTTCTATCATAGAAGTCAACAAATGAGGGTGCCTATGGGACACGCAGGGCCTGGGTTTACCTCCACATCACCCGAGGAACAGAGGAGGAGTAGGATAAGGGTACGGCTAAAGGCTATCAAAACTGGTCGCCTAGAACGTTGGGGACAAAGAATAAAAGGAGCAGATTTCTGGGCGTGGTAGAATAGATTCAGGGCATAATGTGCAGACAGGGGTATGGTGGGGTGCGGGTACAGCGGAGGTAAGCCCAGGCACTGAGTGATGATAAGAGAGGTTGTATCTCTGGATAAGCTGGTTGTAATGGGTGAGGTCGCCGGATGAGTAGGAGGTGGGACAAAGGAGGTATCAGAGGTATAATGAGTGGAACTAGGGGCTCCATTGTAAACTAAAACAATGATAACTAACCTAAACAACAGTATACAAGGCATATTGACATTTGAGAAAGACATACAGCGAGGCATAAAGTAATCACAGGTGTTGATTTGAAGAGCTAGCTAAGACAACAACGGGTGAGACAACAGCAGCTAATCAGCTAAAACAACAACAGGTAAAATGGCGATGAATGGGCAGAGAGGGTTGGTTAACTACACACAGAGCCTGAGTTCGTGGCTGGGGCCGACAGATAAACAAAAAATAAAGAAATAAACAGAATGGAGTACCGTGATTAATGGACAGTCCAGCGGGCATCAGCTATGTAGCCAGGTGATTATAGGGTCCAGGGGGCAGCAATAGAAGGAACAGGGAAGCCGCGGAGTAGTCGGTACTACGCTACCACACGGGCGACACAGCGATTAAAGTTAGTAGCCCGGGGCTAGTAGAAGCGTCTGCTCCGACATCCGACGGAGGCCGGTTGAAGGCACAGCGGATGGAGTATTCGTCGGCAGACCTGTCGTGGTGGTGCGGCGGGGCGCCGCGTCGACTAAGGATCCAAGCCAGATGGCGAAAGAGGTATTGTAGTTGTAGTAATTTACAGACAGTTAGCAGGCCGATGCTAACACGCTAAAAGTTAGTAGGCCGGGGCTAAAGAAGCTAGCAGTTAGCAGACCGGGTTAGAAAGCAAGCAGTTAGCAGGGGCTAGCAGTTAGCAGATCGGGGCAGGCAAGCTAGCAGTTAGTAGACCGGGGCTAGCAAGTTAGCCTTAGGGGGATGTCGCGATGGGGGTAAGTCTGTTTTTGCCTCTTCGTACGGTGACGTCGATAGACCAGTCGTGGAGTTAGTAGGGTTCCAAGTAGCTCTAGGTAGATAGTAGGCCTAGCAAGTTAGCAGAATGGGCCTTCAGCCGGCGTCGCGCCTGAGTGCCCTGTTGGAATCCTCGGGCAGATTATGTCGGTATTCCAGTCGCAGAGGATCGGTGGGGTTCCATACCCCGTATCGGCAGTAGAAAGGGTTCGGATATTGTAGCCCAGGAGTGAGCCGGGAGATGGGTCTAGCATGGGCTAGCCCCAGGCTAGTTGGTGCTAGCTCCGGGACGGAAACGTTAGCCAGGAGTAGTCAACCCGGGTTGTGGTTAGCTGGCTGTGATGATCCAGATGAAAAGGTTCAGAGTTTGTGGTAGGAATTCAGGGATATGGAGAGAAAAATAGGTCCGGTATGCTCTGGTTTGAAGCGCGTTGTACGAACTGGCGAGAGCTTTCCGAGCGAAAGGTTAGCTGATGACCGCTAGCAGTGGTTAGCTGATTGATAGCTGGTAGCTAGTTAGCTAGCTAGCTTCAGTTGAGGTATTCCATTTCGGAGATGAATAGAAATACTTTAGAAAAAAAAAAAAAGATCCACACCACATTGGGTGAGGCGGGTTGCAGGAGAGTATTTTGAAATTGAGGTTTAGGAAAAATATTAAAAAGAACGCGAAGAAAAAGATATATACACATGAGACGAGACAAAGACGTCTGACTGCTACGCCATCTTGGAAGCAAAAAATATGTTCTCATGTACTACGGCTTTCAGCCAATCAGCATTCTGAGCTCGAATGACGCAGTTTAGAATGTTAAAGTCTTGAATCCTGTCATATACACTACATTCCAACATCACACTCAAAAGCCTAGTTCACACTGCAGACCTTAATGCTCAGTTTTGTTTTTGAAATCCGTTTTGGAATACTGACTGTCCAAACAGCAGGTGACCAAATTGGATTTGTGTGTGTTCAGAAGGCAGTCATTTGCTGACATGGCTAGTTTTCATAGTAACTACGGGTGTGTGCACAGTGGTGTAGGCTGATTGGTGGGGCTCGTGCTTCCTATCACACAGAAGTTACGTATGTAGCAAGCTAAGGTGACAACAAGATGGAAGACGTTTTATGTGCCCCCAACCGATTGTGTTTTTTGTTCGTTTTTCTGCGTTGTTTAACTTATTTTGTACATATTGTTGCCGCTACCGCCACTTATGACCGAAAATAACTTCTAGACATCAGAACTGCGATTACTCACCACAGACTAGCAGAATCCTTTTTCTTCTTTCACAACTTTGACGAGCCTGAGGCGAAGGATATACGTCTCCCTCGGGAACAGGCCCCGACCCCCGTGATCTGCGTGAAGAGGCGGAGAAACAGGTGCCGGAGAGTGGGCTGCCTTCTGAGAATTCGAAGGCGATCGAATAAACCCCCACTTCCTTTAATTCTGCTAGCAAACGTGCCATCTTTGGACAACAAAATCGACGAGTTACACAGAAGTTGAAACTACCAATGGGACATTAAAAACTGTAACATCTTATGCTTCACAGAATTGTGGCTGAACGATGACAATATCAACATACTGGTTATACGATGTACCGGCAGGAAAGAACAGCTGTGTCTGGTAAGACAAGGAGCGGCGGACTATGTATTTTGTAAAAAACAGCTGGTGCACTATATCTAAGGAAGTCTCGAGCTATTGCTCGCCTGAGGTAGAGTATATCATGATAAGCTGTAGACCACACTACCTACCGAGAGAGTTCTCATCTGTATTCTTCATAGCTGTTTACATACCACCTCAGTCAGAGGCTGGCACTAAGATAGCATTGAATGTGCTATATTCTGCCATAAGCAAACAAGAAAACGCTCACTCAGAGGCGGCGCTCCTTGTAGCCGGGGACTTTAATGCAGGGAAACTTAAAAACGTTTTACCAAATTTCCATTAGGATGTTAAATGTGCAACCAGGGGAAAAAGAACTCTGGACCCCCTATACTCAACACACAGAGATGCATACAAAGCTCTCCCTCGCCAGCCATTTGGCAAATCTGACCATAATTCTATCCTCCTGATTCCTGCTTACAAGCAAAAATTAAAGCAGGTAGCACCAGTGACTAGATCAATAAAAAAGTGGTCAGATGTAGCAGATGCTAAGCTACAGGACGGTTTTTGCTAGCACAGACTGGAATAAGTTCCGGGATTCCTCCGATGGCATTGAGGAGTACACGACATCAGTCATTGGCCTCATCAATAAGTGCATCGATGACGTTGTCCCCATAGTGAACATACGTACATACCACAACCAGAAGCCATGGATTACAGGCAGCATCTGCACTGAGCTAAAGGCTAGAGCTGCCGCTTTTAAGGGGTGGGACCCGGAAGCTTAAAAGAAATCCTGCAATGCCGTCTGACGAACCATCAAACAGGCAAAGCGTCAATACGAAGATTGAGTTGTACTACACTGGCTCTGATGCTCGTTGGATGTGGCAGGGCTTGCAAACCATTACAGACTACAAAGGGAAGCACAGCCGAGAGCTGCCCAGTAACACAAGCCTACCAGGCGAGCTAAACTACTTCTATGCTCGCTTCGAGGTAAATAACACTGAAACATTCATGAGAGCACCAGCTGCACCGGTAGATTGTGATCACGCTCTCCGCAGCCGATGTGAATAAGACCTTTAGACAAGTCAACATTCACAAGGCCGCAGGGCCAGACGGATTACCAGGACGTGTACTGCGAGCATGCGCTGACCAACTAGCAAGTGTCTTCACTGACATTTTCAACCTCTCCCTGACCTAGTCTAATATCAATATGTTTTAAGCAGACCACCATAGTGCCTGTGCCCAAGAACACTAAGGTAACCTGCCTAAATGACTATCGACTCATAGCACTCACGTCTGTAGCCATGAAGTGCTTTGAAAGGCTGGTCATGGCTCACATCAACACCATCATTCCAGAAACCCTAGACCCACTTCAATTTGCATACTGCCCCAACAAATCCACAGATGATGTAATCTCTATTGCACTCCACACTGCCCTTTCCCACCTGGACTAAAGGAACATCTATGTGAGAATGCTATTCATTGACTACATCTCAGTGTTCAACACCATAGCGCACTCAAAGCTCATCAATAAGCTAAGGACCCTGGGACTAAACACCTCCCTTTGCAACTGGATCATGGACTTCCTGACGGGCTGCCCCTAGGTGGTAACGGTAGGTAACAACCCCTCCACCACGCTGATCCTCAACACAGGGGCCCCTCGGGGGTGCGTGCTCAGCCGCCACCTGTACTCCCTGTTCACTCATGACTGCACGGCCGGGCACGACTCCAACAGCATCATTAAATTCGCCAATGACACAACAGTCAACAGCCTGATCACTGACAACAATGACCTGGCCGTGTGGTGCCAGGACAACAACCTCTCCGTCAACGTGAATTAGACAAAGGAGATGATTGTTGACTACAGGAAAAAGAGTACCGAGCATGCCCCCATTCTCATCGACGGGGCTGCAGTGGAGCAGGTTGAGCGCTTCAAATTCCCTGGTTTCCACATCACCAACAAATTAACATAGTCCAAGCACACCAAGACAGTCGTGAAGCGGGCACAACAAAACCTATTCCCACTCAGGAGACTGAAAAGATTTGGCATAGGTCCTCAGATCCTCAAAGTTCTACAGCTGCACCATCGAGAGCATCCTGAGTGGCTGCATAACTGCCTGATATGGCAAATGCTCGGCCTTCGACCGCAAGGCACTACAGACGGTGGTGCGAAAGGCCCAGTACATCACTGGGGCCAAGCTTCCTGCCATCCAGGACCTCTATACCAGGCGGTGTCAGAGGAAGGCCCTAAAAATTGCCAACGACTCCAGCCACCCTAGTTATAGTGTTCTCTCTGCTACCGCACAGCAAGCGGTACCAGAGAGCCAAGTCTAGGTCCAAGGGGCTTCTAAACAGCTTCTACCCCCAAGCCATGAACATATTTTCAAACGACTACCCAGACTATTTGCGTTGCCCCCCCTCCACACCACTGCCACTCGCTGTCATCTATGCATAGTCACTTTAATAACTCTACCTACATTTACATACTACCTCAACTAACTGGTGCCCCCACACATTGACTCTGTACCGGCACCCCCCTGTATATGTTATTGTTAAATGTTGTTCATTAATTACTTGCTACTTTTATCTCTAATTCTTATCCGTATTTTTTTAAAACTGCGCTGGTGGTTAGGGACTCGTAAGTAAGCATTTCACTGTAAGGTCTAAACCTGTTGTATTCGGCGCATGTGACTAATTAAATTTGATTTGATTTGTCTGCCATGGACGGTTCCCAGTTGCTTTGAATGTTCAAAATCACAGTGTAAGAACATTTTTAAGGCCTCAAGGGATAAGATGATCCAACTTTCAAAACAAGCCCTTTTTGGCTAGCCAAGGCATTCAACTAGTTAGCTATTTTGACAAATTTGCTGAACAAGCCAATTAGAAATAACATGTTCTTGTCAAACTGTTAACAGAATAGCTAGCAAGCAACAAGATATGCCAAGTAACAGTCAAAAAATCCCCTGAGGGTAGATTTGTCCATTCAGACACAAGTCACATAGCTAGGAATCAGATTTGTAGTGGACTTCAAACCACCTACGAAGGTGGTTTAAAATGTAGCTTGAAATATCCGATTCCATGTGGTTTTTGGTTGTTCAGACTGCAGAAAAAAGAACAGATTCAAATCAGATATGCAAAAAAATTGGATTTGACTCTTCAAACTGCCAGTGTGAACACGGCTTAACCCAGTGTTTCCCAACTCCAGTATTCGAGTACCCCCAACAGTACAATTTGTTGCCCTGGACACATGATTCAACTTGTCAACTAATCATCAATTTCTAAATGAGCTGAATCAGGTGAGTATAACAATAATGTGGGCTGTTGGGGGTACTCAAGGACTGTAGTTGGGAAACACTGTGTTAGAATGTTATGTTGGAATGCAGTGTACAGTTGAAGTCTGAAGTTTATATACACTTATGTTTGTCATTAATACTCGTTTTTCAACCATTTCACAAATTCCTTGTTAACAAACTATAGTTTTGGCAAGTCGGTTAGGACATCTACTTTGTGCATGACACAAGTAATTTTTCCAACAATTGTTTACAGACAGATTATTTCATTTTATAACTCACTGTATCAAAATTCCAGTGGGTCAGAAGTTTACATAAACTAAGTTGACTGTGCCTTTAAACAGCTTGGAAAATTCCAGAAAATGATATCATGGCTTTAGAAGCTTCTGATAGGCTAATTGACATCATTTGAGTCAATTGGAGGTGTACCTGTGGATGCATTTCAAGGCCTAACTTCAAACTCAGTGCCTCTTTGCTTGACATCATGGGAAAATCAAAAGAAATCAGCCAAGACCTCAGAAAAAATTGTAGATCTCCAGAAGTCTGTTTCATGCTTGGGAGCAATTTCCAAACGCCTGAAGGTTCCACGTTCACCTGTACAAACAATAGTACACAAGTATAAACACCATGTGACCACGCAGCCGTCATACCGCTCAGGAAGGAGGCGCATTTTGTCTCCTAGAGATGAACAGTCAACTTAGTGTATGTAAACTTCTGACCCACTGGAGTTGTGATACAGTGAATTATAAGTGAAATAATCTGTCTGTAAAACATTGTTGGAAAAATTACTTGTGTCATGCACAAAGCAGATGTTAACTATAGTTTTGGCAAGTTGGTTTAGGACAAGACATTTTTGGAGTGGTTGAAAAACGAGTTTTAATGACCAACTTAAGTGTATGTAAACTTCCGACTTCAACTGTATATTTTATATTCATCAATATAACATATATCACTTGACGCCACTACTTCACGGCCTTTATAGATGGTGTCTAGTTACACTGTTAATGTAAAATATGTATTGGTTAGTGGCTGCTGAGGGTTGTCGAGGGCATCAGCAATGGCCCAACTGCTTAAAGGCTGGATTTATTCCTACTAACCAATTGCATAGTTTCTATAAAATGTGTCAACCAGCCACTTAACTAATGTCTATGAAAATATTAGGGAACATATTTCATTAAATAACTTGTAAGGTTAGAGAGCATAATTTTCATCTTGATGGTCAGGGATCGAATATATTAAAATCACCAATCTTAATTTTTAGAGATAATTTGACCAGTTTCTCACAGCAAGAAAATTATCCTGCAACAGAAAATGTCAATTATTGTGTGGATTATAATTCATTAATATTTTTGTAGGAGTTGATGCATTTTTAGTAAGGCCAAATCTTTTTAAACCTTAAATACACTACAAGTTTGCATTTACTGCTGTGCAGAAAATTTCCTTCAACAATAAGGTATCAAATTAATATCCTTCACCTGTATGTCTTTGTGTTAAGCTCAACAAATGACAGAGCACACATTTAATTTTAGCATGCTGAGCACCGCTATACAACAGCCTATTACAGCAAATAAACCAATATGCTACCAGGTCTGAATCTCTTGGACTTGTATTATTTCCCAGTATGACCAATTTCCGCAAAACAAATATGTAGTTCTGTTATTTGTAACATTAACTAAAACCCATGTTTTTTAAGATGAAATTCACCCAATGGAATGTTCCATTGTTTGATACAGTCATTTTCAATGAGCATGTAAACATTCCAACTCTTCTCAACATTCCTTTATCAGCCTGTAAACATTATATTGCATAGACTTCCATACAAGATATTTTGATAAAGGTGTGAAAAACAGCCTCACCAAATATCAATTTGGTCAGGGGCTTTTGGGGAACAATTTAATTCCGTTAAACCAACCCCAAAGTGGACCAATTTATCCACTGGCCAATGGTCTGCAAAGTGCTGGTATTCAGTCAACCAATATTCTAGTTGGTGGGCTTGCTTGAGTCAGGATCAGTTCGCCACTGGAAACCAAAGTAGACTCGCTTCTGGCAGTCTTCTGAACTGCATTGGCAATGTGTCTCCCTGCAAAGGAAATTGTATGTGGTCAGTTGCAGAGAGAGGGACGAGACTTAAACTGTAGGGAAGGGTAGAGGGGAAGGAAACCATTTTCTGCAATGGAATGCAGCCTAACAGAGAAAAAGTTACTCACTCGTTCTGAAGCATCTTGGTACACAGTACCAGTTTTCCTGGTATGGTTGGCACAAATCTGTATTACAATGGATGAACATCTGCAAGAGATATTACATTAAAACATTTTTTTTAATGGAAGTAATACTTATGTAGTTAGATAATTATTACCCAAGAACAATGTATAATAGTTTTATATTTATACAAACTATACTGCTAGAAAGTACAAATTGTGACCAAGAAGCAAGCCAAAATAATTTTGTTAAATCATTGAGTGATTACCAGAAAATAGCAATAATTTCTCAAATACCAATTGTAATAGGACAGCGAAAAAAGCGGTACTGAAAAATATGTAAACATAAATTACTTATTGTATTTTGTGCATTTTAATTGAATGCATTTAATAAACAGTGTTAGCATGGTAATCAAGAACATCAATGGAGTTGTTCCAACTATCTTATTCAGCAGAATTAGAATACAGTCATACCCACAGAATCAACCATTTACACTCATGGAAATTGGCCTAAGAAATATGAGAAGAATATGCATAACAATGGTAGCAATTGAAGAAGATCACTTTGAAGATTATGGGGAAATGATCCAACAAAGTTGAGGACACAAAAGTTCACCTGACACAAGACAAGCCTAAATCCAAACAATACACTGTTGATTTCATTTGCATTTTACATTAACTGTACTTTTCGCAGCATTTGTTGATAACGAAATCTGGAAATACTCTGTATACATTCAATAACATAAGAATTCTCCTGGAAAAATTGGGCTAAGTGCAACATAAGACAAAAAAAATGGAAGCGTTTAGTGGGGGGTCTAACTGGTGTCTTCAAGTGGTACCGGTCATTTCAATGCACTTTTATGAAGGAAAGAGTCTAACTATTTGGAGCTTTTTTTGCTCTCCAAGCGCTGCCATTGAGGAACTGAAGCAAGCACACTTGTAGTTCTGTTTGGAACAGCCCTGCATCCCCACCATAAAACAACTACTCTTTGTTGTTTATGCAATTAAAAAACGGTCCATTATAAATCTCAATCAGGGTCGGGAGGACATAATTTAAAAGCTTATTCTGTTGTCAAAATAACTAGCTAAGTAATAAAATATGATTTTACAGTGTTAGGCTTTCACAAAGAACTTCAAAGAAACAGAAAGTCATTTTGGTGCACATAGAATGGAGTCATGAGTGCATTCAGATGAGTCTTCTGAACAATACCACAAAAATAGGCTAATTCTGTTCAGAACAACCCTGGCAATCATACACATAGCGATCATAAACATTGATACTGTAAATAACATGATTTTTATAATGTGCAAATTTGGTGGTGGGGGGGGGGGGTGGCCAGACGGGTCCTCCCCCGGAAATGTTTGACATTTTAAAACGTATTACCTGCAATTCTACACAGCTTGACATTATTATGCCTCTGTTGTGGGGTATAAGGAGAGATCATTTGAAAACACGGCTTAAGTGGAAGGATAAATGGAAGTCCCCCCAAACATGTTTTCTTTAGGAAAACAGCTAGATTCCTGCATTTCAACACATTTTGCAATGGGGCGGAGAGAAAATGTTGAGTTTATAATGCTATTCAGTAAGAGAAAATGATGCAGTTTAAAGCTAATTTCCTACAATTTTACAAATTTTGCCATGGGGCAGAGATATTTTTTTTGGCTGTTTTATAGCTCCTCTCATGCATGGTATTCTTTCAAATTTTGCCATTAGGATGAGAGGGAGGGGCTCGACTTCGAGTTGGCCCCAAACGTCCCAAAATGTAAATAAGAATTAGTGGACGAATCAACCTGTTCATGTCCCCCTTTCCCCCGTGGCAATTTTGCTGATGGATTAAAGCAGGATTTATTATAATCCTCAATGTCTCATCTTTCATAACACATCGAGTCATTTGATTTACAGCATTCCCCACCACAAAACAACACAAAAAATGCAAAAGAAGCCCAATTAGTGGGGGGAATTTGGGCATCATCTTCTGCGTGAGGTGGTCACATTTATAGTGTCTGTCAGGTGAATCCCATATCAAATAATGTATTCACCCAAAAAATGTTAAACAAATCTAAATATATTTAAGATTCTTCAAAGTAGACACCCATTGCCTTGACAGCTTTGCACACACTTGGCATTCTCTCATCCAGCTTCATGAGGTATGTCTGGAATGTGTTTCAATTAACAGGTGTGCCTTGTTAAAAGTTAATTTGTGGAATTTCTTACCTTCTTAATGTGTTTGAGTCAATTAGTTGTGTTGTGACAAGGTAGGGGTGGTATACAGAAGATAGGGCTATTTGGTAAAAGACCATGTCCAAATTATGGCAAGAACAGCTCAAATAAGCCAAGAGAAATGACAGTCTCAAGAACTTTGAAAGTTTCTTCAAGTGTAGTCGCAAAAACCATCAAGCGGTATGATGAAACTGGCCACAGGAAAGGAAGACCCAGAGTTACCTCTGCTGCAGAGGACAAGTTCATTAGAGTTAACTGCACCTCCAGATTGCAGCACAAATAAATGCTTCACAGAGTTCAAGTAACAGACACATCTCAACATCAACTGTTCAGAGGAGACTGTGAGTCAGGCCTTCATGGTCAAATTGCTGAAAATAATCACTACAAAAGGACACCAATAATAAGAGACTTGCTTGGGCCAAGAAACGAGCAATGGACATTAGATTGGTGGAAATCTGTCCTTTGGTCTGAAGAGTTCAAATTTGAGATTTTTGGTTTCAACTGCCGTGTCTTGAAATGCAGAGTAGGTGAACGGATGATCTCCGCATGTGGGGTTCCCACCATGAAGCACGGAGGAGGACGTATGATGGTGTGGGGGTGCTTAGCTGGTGACACTGTCAGTGATTTATTTAGAATTCAAGGCACACTTAACCAGCATGGTTACCACAGCATTCTGCAGCGATATGCTATCCTATCTGGTTTGCGCTTAGTCAGACTACCATTTGTTTTTTCAACACACCTCCAGAATGTGTAAGGGCAATTTGACCAAGAAGGAGAGTGATGGAGTGCTGCATCAGATGACCTGGCCTCCACAATCACCCAACCTCAACCCAATTGAGATGGTTTAGGATTAGTTGGACCGCGGAGTGAAGGAAAAGCAGCCAACAGGTGCTCAACATATGTGGGAACTCCTTCAAGACTGTTGGAAAAGCAATCCAGGTGAAGCTGGTTAAGAGAATGCCAAGAGTGTGCAAAGCTGTCATCAAGGCAAAGGGTGGCTACTTTGAAGAATCTAAACACTTTTGTGGTTACTGCATGATTCCATATGTGTTATTCCATAGTTTTGATGTCTTCACTATTATTCTACAATGTAGAAAATAGTAAAAAATTAAGAAAAGCCCTTGGATGAGTAGGTGTGTCCAAACATTTGACTGGTACTATATACAGTGGGGCAAAAAAGTATTTAGTCAGCCACCAATTGTGCAAGTTCTCCCACTTAAAAAGATGAGAGAGGCCTGTAATTTTCATCATAGGTACACTTCAACTATGACAGACAAAATTATAATTTATTTTTCCAGAAAATCACATTGTAGGATTTTTAATTAATTAATTTGCAAATTATGGTGGAAAATAAGTATTTGGTCAATAACAAAAGTTTATCTCAATACTTTGTTATATACCCTTTGTTGGCAATGACAGAGATCAAACGTTTTCTGTAAGTCTTCACAAGGTTTTCACACACTGTTGCTGGTATTTTGGCCCATTCCTCCATGCATATCTCCTCTAGAGCAGTGATGTTTTGGGGCTGTTGCTGGGCAACACAGACTTTCAACTCCCTCCAAAGATTTTCTATGGGGTTGAGATCTGGAGACTGGCTAGGCCACTCCAGGACCTTGAAATGCTTCTTACGAAGCCACTCCTTCGTTGCCCGGGCGGTGTGTTTGGGATCATTGTCATGCTGAAAGACCCAGCCACGTTTCATCTTCAATGCCCTTGCTGATGGAAGAAGGTTTTCACTCAAAATCTCACGATACATGGCCCCATTCATTCTTCTCCTTAACACGGATCAGTCGTCCTGGTCCCTTTGCAGAAAAACAGACCCAAAGCATGATGTTTCCACCCCCATGCTTCACAGTAGGTATGGTGTTCTTTGGATGAAACTCAGCATTCTTTGTCCTCCAAACATGACGAGTTGAGTTTTTACCAAAAAGTTCTATTTTGGTTTCATCTGACCATATGACATTCTCCCAATCTTCTTCTGGATCATCCAAATGCTCTCTAGCAAACTTCAGACGGGCCTGGACATGTACTGGCTGAAGCAGGGGGACACGTCTGGCACTGCAGGATTTGAGTCCCTGGCGGCGTAGTGTGTTACTGATGGTAGGCTTTGTTACTTTGGTCCCAGCTCTCTGCAGGTCATTCACTAGGTTCCCCCGTGTGGTTCTGGGATTTTTGCTCACCGTTCTTGTGATCATTTTGACCCCACGGGGTGAGATCTTGCGTGGAGCCCCAGATCGAGGGAGATTATCAGTGGTCTTGTATGTCTTCCATTTCCTAATAATTGCTCCCACAGTTGATTTCTTCAAACCAAGCTGCTTACCTATTGCAGATTCAGTCTTCCCAGCCTGGTGCAGGTCTACAATTTTGTTTCTGGTGTCCTTTGACATCTCTTTGGTCTTGGCCATAGTGGCGTTTGGAGTGTGACTGTTTGAGGTTGTGGACAGGTGTCTTTTATACTGATAACAAGTTCAAACAGGTGCCATTAATACAGGTAACGAGTGGAGGACAGAGGAGCTTCTTAACCTGTTGGGGATGGGGGCGCTGTTTAGACTATTTATGCTAATGTGGCTAATTTTTTAAACGGCTTCCCACAAAATCCTTGATCGTACAATATGCATATTATTATTATTATTGGATAGAAAACAGTCTATAGTTTCTATAGGAGTTGAAATTTTGTCTCTAAGTGGAACAGAGCCCATTCTACAGCAATTTCCCTGACATGGAGTCAGATTTGAGAAATGTTGGGCACTTTTCTGAAGTCAGTTAAAAGGGCACTGTCGTTGCTATGACTATACGGACACTTCTTACGTCTTCCCCTGGATGCCTTTACGTGATGACGATTCCAACGGGCTCGATTGCTCGTTCACAGGCCCTACAAATGAAAAAAACCTTTAGCTAGCAAGTCTTTTCTTGCTGCGTAACGCGCGTGGAAGACACCGACCCTCTCCTGTTCCAAGCGTTAGTTTAGCCTGTTATATTTCTCCGGTCATCTTTTCACTCGTTATAGGAGTTACAAACATCACAAAGTAGTTAATTTAAAGCGTTTTATAGCAATTTATATCCGTTTAGTGCGATTTTGGGACATTTATTTTTGCAACGATGTGAAAAGTTGGGCACGCTTTTCAGTTCATCCCGAACGTAGTTGACATTTCCACATGGCAAGAGGACAGCTTTCCACCAAAAGACGATTTCTCCCAAGAAAGGATCCTTTGCCCAAGATACTGATGGAAGAACAGCTCAAGGTAGGACATTTTTATTATGATAAATCGTGTTTCTGTCGAAACATTTTAGTGGCTTAGGACGCCATGTTTTTTGACGTAGCTTCGCTTGGCGCAAACTGTATTGAAAAGTAAGGATAAATAAAAAAATGTAATAACGCAATTGTATTAAGAATTAAATTGTCTATCAATCCCTGTCCACCCTATATTTTTTAGTCACGTTTATGAGTATTTATGTATAAGAGTAGATCACTGTCTAAGTGGCGCAAGGACAAATTCTGACCAGCCGAGTTACATTTCACATTGTCTAACCATGATTTTGGTGGCTAAATATAAACATTTTCGATCAAACTGTATATGCATGTTGTAATGTGATGTTACAGGAGTGTCATCGGAAGAATTCTGAGAAGGTTAGTGAAAAAATTAATATCTTTTGGCGATGTTGACTTTTATCGCTCACTTTGGCTAGAATCAATGCTGGGCTGCTAATTGCTATGTGCTAAGCTAATATAACGATTTATTGTGTTTTCGCTGTAAGACACTTAGAAAATCTGAAATATTGTCTGTATTCACAGGATCTGTGTCTTTCGATTCGTGTATGCTGTGTATTTTTACGAAATGTTTGATGATTAGTAGTTAGGTAAACACGTTGCTCATTGTAATTATTCTAGTCCATTTGTGATGGTGGGTGCAATTGTAAACTATGCCATATACCTGAAATATGCACTTTTTTCTAACAAAACCTATCCCATACCATAAATATGTTATCAGACTGTCATCTAATGAGTTTTTTTGTTGGTTAGGGGCTATAAATATCTTAGTTTAGCCGAATTGGTGATGGCTACTGGTGTTGGTGGACAAATAAAAGATGGTGGATTATGCTAATGTGTTTTTAGGTAATAGATGTACATCTTTACATATTGTGTCTTCCCTGTAAAACATTTTAAAAATCGGAAATGTTGACTGGATTCATAAGATCTGTGTCTTTCATTAGCTGTATTGGACTTTAATGTGTGAAAGTTAAATATTTTAAAAAAATATTTTTTTTGAATTTCGCGGCACTGGTTTTTCAGTGGGGGGGGGGGGGTGTGCCGCTAGCGCCACGCTGATCCTAGACAGGTTAAAGAAGAATTTACAGGTCTGTGAGAGCCAGAAATCTTGCTTGTTTGTAGGTGACCAAATACTTATTTTCCACCATAATTTGCAAATAAATTCATTAAAAATCCTACAATGTGATTTTCTGGATTTTTTTTCTCATTTTTTCTGTCATAGTTGAAGTGTACTTATGATGAAAATTACAGGCCTCTCTCATCTTTTTACGTGGGAGAACTTGCACAATTGGTGGCTGACTAAATACTTTTTTGCCCCACTGTATGTATTTCTATGGTCATACCCTCTCCCTCAGGGGGGACATAGATGTCGGATCCACAAAGGTGAACATCTTGAGGACGAAGCGCCTGTAGTGGGTTGGGAAGGACAGACCAGAGGAGGCTTCCACAGGGATGGGCATGGTCAGGTACCGGTCATCCTTGTACGGACATCTAAAGATACAAACGAAGAAAGAGAGACAGACACAGAGAGAGAGAGAGAGAGAGAGACATACAGTAGACGGACAGACAATGCCATGGTCATTCAAGTGTCTGTCTGCGTTGAAGTGAGGTTCTCCTAGAGCTGCTGAACCTTTTCCTCATCTTTACAATAAATGGTATAAAAGAAATTAGACGTACAGTTAAAACATTTTAACAACTTCTACTTATTCAGATATTTACCCAGAAATGATAAGGTTCCACTGGGGTAGGCTGAGAGGGTCGGGGGTTGTGGTGGCCCAGCAGCGACCCAGGGTCAGCACAATGTTGGGATCTGTCCTCTCCAGGATGCGAACCTCAGCGTACACAGGATCCCTGAGGAACTTGGTGATAGGGTAGTCTGCCTCCGTGTAGTAAGAGGTGTAGGCCACCTCCTCTGTTTCAAAAGAAGAAAGATAAAATGAATTTGCCCATTTATTAATCCAACAAACCAATCAATGAATATAGTGCCACTTGCCTTCCTTACATCCCTTGGTGAGGCATATTCCATTGGCCAGTCTGAGCTCAACTCTGAGGGGTCCAGGAGCTGGTAGAAGAATTGGGGGAGGCACCTGCTTCACGTCAATCACAAGAGCCTCAATCACGATGCCGCTATATCTGCACTGGAATATTAGACTGGGAAGAAAGGGAGTGTGGTCAGACATCTTCACATCTCGACTTTAAATCCGGCCATATAAGGAAACTAGCTCTCACAGTCTCACGTCAGAATTATACATTAATCCATGTTTCTCAAACATCACATTTCGAAGTTGTTGAAAACGTCAAATTTTGAAATGTTTAATGTAAAGTTTAGGCATTAACATTGAAATCTTAAGGCTAGGCATTAACTCCAAATGGTTAAGGGTTAACCTGTTGAGGCTGGGGGCGCTGTTGTCACTATTTATGCTAATCGTGTAATTTTTGAAACGGCTTCCCACAAAATTCTTGATCGTACAATATGCATATTATTATTATTATTGGATAGAAAACAGTCTATAGTTTCTATAGGAGTTGAAATTCTGTCTCTAAGTGGAACAGAACCCATTCTACAGCAATTTCCCTGACATGGAGTCAGATTTCAGAAATTTTGGCCCCTGATCTGGAGTCAGTTAAAAGGCCACAGTTATTGCTATGAGTATACGGACACTGCTTACGTCTTCCCCTGGATGCCTTTACGTGATGACGATTTGAATGGGGTCGATTGCGCGTTCACAGGCACTATAAATTAAAAAACCCTGTAGCTAGTAAGTCTTTTGGAGCTGCGTTATGCGCGTGGAGGACACCGACCCGCACCTGTTCCAAGCATTAGTGGAGGGAGTAATATTACTCTGGTCATGTTTCTACTCGTTATAGGAGTTAAAAACATCATAAGGTAGTTAATTTAAAGCGTTTTATAGCAATTTATATCCGTTTAGTGCGATTTTGGGACATTTATTTCTGAAACGCTGTGAATGGCTGGGCACGCTTCCAGTTCATCCCGAACTTAGTTGGCATTTCCACATGGCAAGAGGACAGCTTTCCACCAAAAGACGATTACACCCAAGAAAGGATCCTTTGCCCAAGATACTGATGGAAGAACAGCTCAAAGTAGGACATTTTTATTATGATAAATCGTGTTTCTGTCGAAAAATGTTTGTGGCTTAGGACGCCATGTTTTTTGACGTAGCTTCGCTTGGCGCAAACTGTATTGAAAAGTAAGGATAATTTAAAAAATGTAATTCCGCGATTGTATTAAGAATTAAATTGTCTATCAATCCCTGTCCACCCTATATTTTTTAGTCACGTTTATGAGTATTTATGTATAAGAGTAGATCACTGTCTAATATGGCGCACGGACATTTTCTCACCAGCTGGGCTACATTTCACATTGTCTAACCATGATTTTGGTGGCTAAATATGCACATTTTCGAACAAACTGTATATGTATGTTGTAATGTGATGTTACAGGGGTGTCATCTGAAGAATTCTGAGAAGGTTAGTGAAAAAAATAATATATTTTGGCGATGTTGACGTTATCGCTCACTTTGGCTAGAATCAATGCTGGGCTGCTATGTGCTATGTGCTATGCTAATATAACGATTTATTGTGTTTTCGCTGTAAGACACTTAGAAAATCTGAAATATTGTCTGTATTCACAGGATCTGTGTCTTTCGATTAGTGTATGCTGTGTATTTTTACGAAATGTTTGATGATTAGTAAGTAGGTAAACACGTTGCTCTATGTAGTTATTCTAGTCCATTTGTGACGGTGGGTGCAATTGTAACCTATGCCATCTACCTGAAATATGCACACTTTTCTAACAAAACCTATCCCATACCATAAATATGTTATCAGACTGTCATCTGATGAGTTTTTTTCTTGGTTAGGGGCTATAAATATCTTAGTTTAGCCGAATTGGTGATAGCTACTGGTGTTGGTGGACAAATAAAAGATGGTGGATTATGCTAATGTGTTTTTAGGTAATAGATGTACATCTTTACATATTGTGTCTTCCCTGTAAAACATTTTAAAAATCGGACATGTTGGCTGGATTCACAAGATCTGTGTCTTTCATTAGCTGTATTGGACTTTAATGTGTGAAAGTTAAATATTTAAAAAAAATATTTTTTTTGAATTTCGCGGCTCTGCCTTTTCAGTGGGGGTGGGGGGGGAGTGCCGCTAGCGGCACCCTCATCCTAGACAGGTTAAGGTTTGGTATAGGCTAAAAAAACTAAAATCTAAAAAACGAAACAGAGGCAGATGCTTATGCCTATTCACCATCCCCGTCCATAACACCCTAGCAAAACTGAAATCTAGTTGAAGGTAACAGCTCTAACTGTAGCCCCTAGTGGACGGTTTCCACGTCATCTCCCGATGTCCTCAGACATTGATGGACATGAATGCTGACTTGTATCACGGGTGACCTGGCTGTTTAAGGTTTAGGAGGCGTTTTGGCTTGCCTATATGTCATTTAATGGAATGGCACCGGAGGGAATGGCGGCCGTATTACAGGCTCCTGACCAATTGTGCAATTTGTGTGTTTTTTTGCACTGATCTTAACTTTTTTTGGTATAGCATGTTTTGACCATAGTTTCCAATGACCGAAAAAAGCTTCTCGACATCAGAACATCTATCACTAACCTCAATTTGGACCTCAGAGGCAAAAGAGATATTGATTATCCCGGACCAGGCCCTAATCCCCGACACTCGAAGGAGGCAAAGACGGCACTGTAGACGCCAGCATACGGGCACCCTTGTGAGACTACGGCGGCAAATGGTAAATCGCCTCTACACTGTTCTATTGGCGAATGTGCAATCGCTGGAGAATAAGCTGGACGCGCTCCGTTCGAGACTGTTCTATCAACGGGACATTTAAGAACTGTAATATACAATGTTTCTCAGATTCAAGGGTGAAGAATGACATGGAAAATATACAATACAGCTTTCTATGCATCGGCAGGACAGAACCCAGTAAGTTTGGGGGGGGGGGGGGGGCGGGGGTGATGTTTGTCTCTTCATTGAAAGCAGCTGGTGCATGATCTCTAACATTAAGGAAGTCTCAAGGTTCTGCTCACCTTACAATACCTCATGATAAGCATGATAAGCATGAGTTACAATACCTCATGATAAGCATGATAAGCATGAGTTACAATACCTCATGATAAGCATGATAAGCATGAGTTACAATACCTCATGATAAGCATGAGACCATACTATTTACTAAGAGAGTTTATCTGTATTTTTAGTTGCTGTCTATTTACCACCACAAACCGATGCTGGCACTAAGACGGCACTCAACGAGCTGTATAAGACCATAAGTAAACAAGAAAATGCTAATCCAGAGGCGGTGCTCTTAGTGGCCGGTGATTGTAGTCCTTTCCTGCAGTCAAATGATCTAGTGGCCTCATGGGTGGAATGTTATAAATATTTTTCATAATTTCATATTGAATAAACATTTTTTTTTAAACATGCAAAAAATCTGGTGTTTCTCTGTCAAACAGTGTTGTTATATTTCAGTCTTCTGTGTGGTATAAAAAGTGTAATATTGGGATGCAAACCCAATTGAATACATTTCAACTCTATATCTGACATGGTACAGGTGTCTTCTTTTTTTAAAGTCCATAACCATGTGTGTGAGAGGTATACTTTAGTTTTAAAGTAGATTTGTTTAAAACTACCAAGAAACGCTCTGTGTGACCCTGATTTAGCCCACTGCAGTAAAAGGTTAATGCAGGAAAACTTACATTTGTTTTACCTCATTTATACCAGCATGTCACCTGTGCAACTAGAGGGATAAATCAGCTTTACTCCACACACAGAGATGCATACAAAGCTCTCCCCCGCCCTCCATTTAGCAAATCGGACCATAACTAAATCCTCCTGATTCCTGCTTACAAGCAAAAACTCAAACATGAAGTACAAGGTAGCCTAGGGCTGGGCGGTATACCGTATTTTACTATATACCGGTATTTATGCACAGACCAGTTTGGGTTTTTACTTTACCTTCTATAACGGTATATTAATGTTTGGTTTGTTAAATGTGATACGCCATGTCTACCCTCCATTTTAGACAGACAGACAGACTGAGACACTCACTCACCAACCTTGAATCAGGGGTAGACGTAACATAGTAAACTAAAATACGGGACACTCAAATTAGTATGATATGTTTTGTGTTTGGTATTAGTTTGTGGATGTCCATCATCCATTTCGTAAGATATGCTCTGAATTATAATTTGTATGATATGCTACAAATTCCAAGATGGCGCCGACAGACATGGCAGCTCTGCTTCTAGCTCCAAAGCAACTTTGCAGTATATTGTTTTTGTGTGTGTTATTTCTTACATTATTAGCCGAGAACATTTTTTTGTGTTATTACATATAGCTGGAAGTACCTTTTGGATATCAGAGCGGCCAGGAATACGACTTTCTGGAATTGGATCCTTTGTTCATACCCCCCAAGGCAATTGAACTTATCCCAGAGGCTGCTCCAAGACGCCGCCAGCGGAGAAGAGCTATTCGGAGTGGACTTCTAGTCCCACTCAGGAGGCGTGCACACCATCCACCGCTTACGAGTATATTACTCGCTAATGTTCAGTCTCTGGACAATAAAGCTCAAGGCAAGGATCTCCTTCCAGAGAGACATCAGGGACTGTACCATACTCTGTTTCACATAATCGTTGCTCTCTTGGCATATACTGTACCCGTCCAGGGAAAACCAACCACGTCGCGGACACTGACTTCTTGCTCCGGACAAGCTAAACACTTTCTTCAGCCTCTTTGAGGACAGCACAGTGCCACCGCCCCGGCCCCTGCCGGCACAGACGGCATCCCTAGGAGCATCCTCAGAGCATGCGCAAACCAGCTGGCTGGAATCTTTTATGGACATATTCAATCTCTCCCTATCCCAGTCTGCTGTCCCCACTTGCTTCAAGATGTCCACCATTGTTCCTGTACCCAAGAAAGCAAAGGTAACTGAAGTGAATGACTATCGCCCTGTAGCACACACTTCTGTCATCATGCAGTGCCTTGAGAGGCTAGTTAAGGATCATATCACCTCTACCTTACCTGACACCCTAGACCCACTTCAATTTGCTTACCGCCGCAATAGATCCGCAGACGATGCAATCATTACCGCACTGCACACTGCCCTATCCCATTCGGACAATTGGAATACCTACATCAGAATGGTGTTCATTGACTATAGCTCAGCCTTCAACACCATAGTACCCTCCAAGCTCATCATTAAGCTCGGTGCCCTGGGTCTGAACCCTGCCCTGTGCAACTGGGTCCTGCACTTCCTGACGGGCCGCCACCAGGTGGTGAAGGTAGGAAACAACACCTCCACTTTGCTGATCCTCAACACAAGGGTGCGTGCCCATTCTTGTGGGAAGCTACTATAGACCACCAAGTGCTAACAGTCATTATCTGGATAATATGTTTGAATGCTTTCTGGGTGATTTCAATATTGACTGGCTATCATCAAGCTGGCCACTCAGGAAAAATGTCAAACTGTAACCAGTGCCTGCAACCTGGATCAGGTTGTCAGTCAACCTACCAGGGTAGTTACAAACAGCACAGGAATTAAATCAACATGTACTGATCACATCTTTAATAATGCTGCAGATATTTGTTTTAAATCAGTATCCAAATCCATAGGATGTAATGATCACAATATAATAGGTTGGGCCTAATATAGTTTACAAGATGTCATACAATAAGTTTTGTAGTGATTCATATGTTGATGATGTAAATAATATTTGCTGGTCTGTGGTGTGTAATGAGGAGCAATCAGATGCTGCACTTGACACATTTATGAAACGACTTATTCTAGTTACTAATAAGCACACAACCATTAAGAAAATGACTAAAAACTGTTAAATCCCCTTGGATTGATGAGGAATTTAAAAATTGTATGGTTGAGAGGGATGAGGCAAAAGGTATGGCTATTAAGTGTGGCAGCCCAACTGAATTGGCAAACATACTGCAAATTAAGAAATCATGTGACTAAACTAAATAAAAAGAAACTACACTATGCAACAAATATAAATTATATAAAGAATGATAGCAAAAAGCTTTGGGGCACCTTAAATTAACTTTTGGGGAAAAAAGCGAACTCGGCTCCTTCATTCATTGAATCAGATGGCTCATTCATCACAAAGCCCACTGATGTTGCCAACTGTTTTAATGACTTTCATTGGCAAGATAAGCAAACTTAAGGATGACATGCCAGCAACAAACGCTGACACTACACATCCAAGTATATCGGACCATATTATGAAAGACAAGAATTTAATTCTGTAAAGTCAGTGTGAAAGAGGTGAAAAAATGATTGTTGTATATCAACAACGACAAGCCACTGGGGTCTGACAGTCTGGATGGAAAATTACTGAGGATACTAGCAGACGATATTGCCACTCCTATTTGCCACATCTTCAATTAAAAGCCTACTAGAGAGCGTGTGATCTCATGCCTGTAAGTAAGCTAAAGTCATTCCGCTACACAAGAATAGTAAAGCCCCCTTTATTGGCTCAAATAGCCGACCAATCAGCCTGTTACCAACCCTTAGTAAACTTCTGGGAAAAATTGTGTTTGACCAGATACAATACTATTTTATAGTAAACAAATTGACAACAGAATATCCAGCATGCTTATAGGGAAGGACACTCAACAAGCACAGCACTTACACAAATGACTGATGATTGGCTGAGAGAAATTGATTGATTAAATGATTGTGGGGGCTGTCTTGTTAGACAGCTTTTGACTTTAGTGATCATAGTCTACTGCTGGAAAAACTTGTGTTATGGCTTTACACCCCCTGCTATAATGTGGATGAAGAGTTACTTGTCTAACAGAACACAGAGGGTGTTCTTTAATGGAAGCCTCTCAGATATAATCCAGTTAGTATCAGGAATTCCCCAGGGTAGCTGTTTAGGCCCCTTGCTTTTTTCAATTTTTACTAACGACATGCACTAACTTTGAGTAAAGCCAGAGTATCTATTTATGTAGATGACTCAACACTATACACGTCAGCTACTACAGCGACTGAAATGACTGCAACACTCAACAAAGAGCTGCAGTTAGTTTCAGAGTGGGTGGCAAGGAATAATTTAGCCCTAAATATTTCTAAAACCAGAAACATTATATTTGGAACAAAACACTCACTAAACCCTAAACCTCAACTAAATCTTGTAATAAATCATGTGGAAATTGAGCAAGTTGAGATGACTAAACTGCTTGGAGTAACCCTAGATTGTAAACTGTCATGTTCAAAACATATTTATGCAGTAGTAGATAAGATGGGGAGAAGTCTGTCTATAATAAAGCGATGCTCCGCCTTCTTAACAACCTTATCAACAAGGTAGGTCCTACAGGCCCTAGTTTTGTTGCACCTTGACTACTGTTCAGTCTGCCCAACGCATCACCGGGGGCACACTGCCTGCCCTCCAAGACAACAAAGCACCCGATGTCACAGGAACGCCAAAATTATCATCAAGGGCATCAACCACCCGAGCCACAGCCTGTTCACCCCACAATCATCCAGAAGGCGAGGTCAGTACAGGTGCATCAAAGCTGGGACCGAGAGACTGAAAACAGCTTCTATCTCAAGGCCATCAGACTGTTAAATAGCCAACACTAGCCAGCTACCATCCGGTTACTTAACCCTGCACCTTAGAGGCAGCTTCCCAATACACATAGACATGGAATCACTGGCCACTTTAATAATGCAACACTAGTCATTTTAATAATGTTTACATACTGCGTTACTCATGTCATATGTATATACTGTATTCAATTCTACTGTATTTTAGTCAATGCCACTCCGACATTGCTCGTCCTAATATTTATATATTTTTTAATTCCATTCTTTTACTTTTAGATGTGTATTGTTGTGAATTATTAGATTCTACTGCACTGTTGGAGATAAGAGCTAATTAGCTAATTAGCTAAAATGCTACATTTGGCCACTGATTTTGGCCACAACCTTTTGGTTGCTAGACGTTACTGGTATCTGCCCACCCATCCACTCCGACCATTTGACTCTTTATTATTGATATTTATTATTGTAATGCAATGTTGAGGGAGCTAGCACACCTGCTGTAATCTGTGTACATGACAAATATAATTGTATTTTATTTTGACTAAAGATCCCATTACATATTTAAGAAGATAAATGGTGTTAACTCCAGTGTATTGTCAAAATTCCTAACCTGGCCCAATATACAGAAAAAAACATGACAGTTTTTAGCTTATTTTAGATTTCCCTAAGATATTGTTGTTAATATTATCATTATTATTTTAGATCACCTACTTAAATTGGCTGCCCCTGGTGATGGCGCCGATGGGTCCCATCCCCACTATATATGAGGAGGACATCCTGTTCTCATAGAAAATAGTACCAGGTTCCTCCTGCAATAAACACAACTCTCTCATACAGCTCATCTTTAAGAGGCAAAATCATCATAGGTTTAACAAAGAGCTTTTGCCACAATGCGGCAACATCTTTAAACCTGAATAAACAATCAATGGTATGATCAGTGTTGCAACTAATATGGATGATGTGATCCAATTCTTTGAAGGAGAGAGGAACTACTTCCCTGTACTTAGACTGAAGCCAAACACAGCTGATACGTACCGTCATGACAGTTCCACATTCAGTGACTTTGAATTGGTAGATGGCAAAAGCAGAAGTGATGCCGACAGGGGTGCAGTGGGCTCCGTTTGCCCCTAGCAGGCTGATAGAATCTAGCTCCAGGTTGGGCAGAGTGGAATCCCTGGCAACCACCACCACAAACTGGCCATCCCTGGTACACTGGATAGTCACTGGTTACAGAGCATAGGAAGAATATTAAGTTAATGATCAAAACCATTAAGCTCACCGAAAAGACCAAGAATTTCCACCACTATTTGCAACATTTCAGATGTGATATTATAATGCATCAAAATTGTGACTAACTTAACCATGTTAATGGCTCTTTAGTATCACATGCACTTATGTCAATATATAACAAGACTGCAGAACTGGAAGTGTACAAACTTAACCTTTATTACAGCTTTGGTGCAATTTTCACAAGTATGTGATACATTTTCAAAACTCTAACAACATTTTGAATTGATTGAATACAACAAACAAATTCAAAAATTCACTTGTTCACTGCACCAAATCACTCTTTCAATTTGGATGCATATCTGCTTTTAAAAATGCAATATCCACTTTACTTTTGATATGGTTTTCTCGTAATTTGTTAACAATACAGTTAACTATCACTTAACCAAACTACTCAAACCTGATAACTACTCCACTAAAATTATGCAGTGCCAAGTAAATGTATATAGTTTGATAACTGCTGAGCACTGTAAATGTGTATATTTTTTCCTAATAAATGTATACATTTATGTTGGAAGGTAAAACCAAATCATATACAGATGTAGAATCTTAATTTGAGCAAGTTTACTACAACAGGAAAATAATTCTGCAGCAATAGGAAATGTGAACTATTATGTGGATTTTTATTCATGGACATTTCTTGTAGGGGTTGATACATTTCTCTTCAGGGCTAATCACGTCTGACATTTTAAAACCTCTTGACGGTAGGGGTCAGATTTCTTTACTTAAAAAATATATATATAATGTTCCCAAGGTAAACGGACTATTTCTCGGGTCCAGATCGTAGAATATGCATTTAATTTACAGATTAGGATAGAAAACACTCCAAAGTTTCCAAAACTGTCAAAATATTGTCTGTGAGTATAACAAAACTGATTCTGCAGGCGAAAGCCTGAGAAAATCTAACCCAGAAGTGATTTTTTTTTTTATATGTGTTTCCTGGCCCATCTTTCTTCCATTTAAAGGGGTATCAACCAGATTCCCTTTCCAATGGCTTCCTCAGGCTGTGACCAGGCTTTAGACATAGTTTCAGGCTTTTATTTTGAAAAATTAGCGAGATTTTTCAAAAGTAGTCAGGTGTCCTTTGATTAGTTCCTGTGCGCAAGGGGGTAGCTCTCCATTTTCTTTCTCTCTTTTATTGAATAGGTTACGGTCCGGTTGAAATATTATCGATTATGTTTGTTAAAAACAACCTGAGCATTGATTATAAAAAACATTTGACATGTTTCTACGAACATTACGGATACTTTTTGGAATTTTTGTCGAACGGAACTAGGCTTTGGTTTTCTGAACATAACGCGCAACCCAAATGGCGTTTTTTTGTTATAAAAGTAATATTTATCGAACAAAAATAACATTTATTGTGTAACTGGGAGTCTCGTGAGTGCAAACATCCGAAGATTATCAAAGGTAAGCGATTAATTTTATTGCTTTTCTGACTTTCGTGACCATGCTAATTTGGGGCTAACTGTTCTAGCATTGATTGATACACTCACAAAAGCTTCGATTTCTTTCGCTGTAAAGCATATTTTCAAAATCTGACACGATAGGTGGATTAACAACAGGCTAAGCTGTGTTTTGGTATATTTCACTTGTGATTGCATGATTATAAATATTTTTAGTAATATTTTGCGCCCTGCAATTCAGTGGTTGTTTAGGAAAATGATCCCGCTAAAGGGATCCGTAGCGCAGAGAAGTTTTAAAGAGGAAATTACAAACTTCAATAGCATTTTTAAATCTTGAATACACTACTAGTTTGCATTTCCTGCAATGAAGGAAAATACCTGCAACAACAGAATGTTCAAATTAAGATTCTGTATGGAAGTGGCTGTAAAAATGATGTCATCATTCTCCATCAGCCAGTGTGCTTCAATAAGAGAAAGTGGAGAGAGTCACTTTATGTGCTACCATTTGGAATTATAGTGTCGGGTACATATATAACAATACATTCCACTCATCTGAATTTCATTGATACACTAAGCTGATGAATGGCAGTACGGTATCAGTTGACAAGTCATGTAGAAAAGGTGATCTAGTACAATGTTGCATGGGGCAAAAATGGCATACAACACCTTGCTGTGTTTTTACATTTTACATTTAAGTCATTTAGCAGACGCTCTTATCCAGAGCAACTTACAAGTACATACATTCATACTTTTTTGTACTGGCCCCCCGTGGGAATCGAACCCACAACCCTGGCGTTGCAAGTGCCATGCTCTACCAACTGAGCCACACGGGCCAACTCTTTACAATACCCCTATTTCTTATGATTTGTCCTGTGTATGTTGGTCTTTCTATAAGTAAAGGGGCCAATGTGTGACACAAGGGTCAATATTTCAGAATTGTTTGAAATACATTGAAATATGATTTTATTACAGCTTCACATTTGTAGTTGCAGGAATAAGAGGCTAGATTGTCACACTGACACCATAACTCCTAGCAACAATAAAATATCTACATGTCATTCAAAATATCACATGAAATATGGACACTGCATGTTTCCTTGTCATGGCTAGTAGCGAGGTCTGTTTGTGCTTTAGTCAACTTCTCTATCATTTATAGCCATGCTAAACCTAAAAACACTGCATTTAAATATATATTTTTAATATTTTATCAAATAATTTAATACAATAATATAATACAATGGGTTCTGTCAACAAAATCATTGACAATATTAATAACCAAGAATGAAATAATTATAAATCAGTAAACTCTTCAAGCAATGTCTGTCTATCCGTCTCTCTGTCTGTCTGTCTGTCTGTCTGCCTGAACACCAGACATCACATTCTTGCTTCCTCTGTCCCTGTTTTCTCCACTCCTTGCCTCTCCTTGAAAGTGCATTGGGACCTGAGGGGAGGAACATTCCCTCCTCTCCCCCAATGTGCTTTGAGAGTGAGGTGAGGAATGGAGGAAACAAGGGGAGAATCTCAATTCCATTTCCTTCATTCCTCACATCCTCACCTTCTCAAAACCCATTGGATAAGAAGGTGAGAGGGACCTTCTCATCCAATGGGTTTTGTTAGAGGTATTGGTTTTTCCATTTATGGTTTGAGGTTGGATTTTAGCACGAATAGATCATGAGCATGTAGGGCACACCAATTGGTGTGACCTCTTTAATATGTGTTACACCTGTGCTGGTTGCCATTTTGTTAATGCTGGCACAGGTGCTTTTGAAGAGTGGTTGGCCCAGTGCTCCAGTTGTCTTGATAGATGCGGAGGGTAAACGCCTTTAGTTGGTGCTCCCTATTTTGATTTCTAGAAAAAAAACATTCCTTTGTCTGATTTTTTTTTGGTTAGCATCCTGTCTTTAAGTTTGGTGTATGTTTTTCTTTTGTTTGCCTCTTCTTAGGTACATTTAGTGGGCGCTCATGGTGGGTGTCTTTTAGGTTCCAGTTGTTGTTGCCAGTCAACTTTCAGTGGACACCCCCATGAGTGTCTTTCAGAACCCCTCCTAAAACCCCACCGGTTTAGTTCTGGTTGTTGGTCAGCGACTCTTAGTTAGTTCCCCATACTGTTTGAGTGACACTATTTGGTTTTCTTGCTGGGTAACATAAAATGGGGGCTCGTCCGGGATATTGTTTCCCATGAGTATGGTAGTCGCTCTCGTCCCCTACTCTGAAGCTCTGCTGTGCCCAGATATTGGAGTGTTCAAAATACAATTTTGTGGTAGAGTTTGTCACTGACATCCACCTTGAGGGGTTATTAGATTGGTTGAATCATTTTGAAATTTGTATAAACACAGGCTAATAACATAAAAAAATACATGGACTAAGTTGGAAGCATTTGTGGAAAACCTTACATGGGAGATGCTAGATAAATGTACAAAGGCGAATCTGCGTATCATTTCAAAGCATTATAACATCAAGGTGGCATCTGGCGATCCAAAAATAGAAGTCAAAGAGTTGATCCGTACAGTTTTGGTGGAGGAGGAAATCCTTCCAGAGAGTGAGGATGATGAAGTGTCCTACGGCTGGTAGAGTACACCCCATATATGTGCAACTGCGAGAGTTAGAACTAAAGGCAAAATGGGAACAACAGAAATTAGAGTTAGAGCATAGGGAAAGACAAGAACGTGAACATACCACCACACTAGAACAAGAAGAACGTACACATGCCATTCGATTGAAAGAGATGGAGGTGGAAGCACAACAAAGGGAGATCTGGAAGTATCCAAATCCAGTCAGGCCATCCTACACCCTTCGAGTTTGATCTTGGTTGGAACAGCCGGCTTGTAACGCCTTTCAACGGAAAAGAGGTGGATGTATATTTTACTCGGTTTGAGCAGATTGCCACACCTAAAATGGCCGGGAGATATTTGGTCACTGCTCCTCCAAAGTGTTCTTGTGGGAAAGGCTCAGAAAGTGTACTCCGCTTTATCTCTTGACCAGAGATCAGATTATGGACACCGTTAAAGCTGCTATCCTTCATGTTTACGAGTTGGTCCCAGAGGCACACAGACAACAGTTCTTTAAATTACAAAAGACAGAATCACAAAGCCATGTTGAATTCGCAAGGCAACAAGCATGTATTTTTGATCAGTGGTGTGGTTCTCAAGAGGCCAATGACCATGAGGATTTAAAGACTCATACTTCTAGAGCAGTTCAAGAATTGCCTTCACGAAAAGGTTGCAACCTACATTTATGAGCACAAAGATCTCACTCTTGAGAAAGCTGTAGTTCTTGCAGATGAGTTTGTTTTGACACATAAAGCTACCTTAACAAATAGTTATCCCCATGCAAAAAGCAATCCCAAGAAGTCACCTCCTACTGTGATGTTAGAGTATTTTTCTACAGTTCCCAAAGATAAATCCAGTTTTCTGCAGATCTTTTCATATCTGCCAGTTTGTGTCTGTGTCCCAATTTGAAACAGAAAAATTACGTTTCTTCTTGTGGGAGCACTCCAACACATTAAGTCTCTGGTTGAGATTGGTGTATCTCCTAAACAAGATTTTGGATCAGATGTGTATGAATCCTTTGTTTCAGACAGGGTTGTCTCTGCAGAGTGGCAATGCTTTTAAGCAGCTGGTGAAGATACCAGTAGACAGTGGGGCGGCCCAATCCTTCATTTTGGAGGGTGTTTTGCCTTTGTCTGACATATCAACAACTGGTTAGAGTGTTTGTACAAGGCGTGGAAATGGGTTGAATGGAAGTTCATTTGTATAATGTGGAACTCGAGTCTGATCTTATTTCTGATTCCGGAGTGAGGCCTTGCCTAACGGTGAAGGGAGTCTCATTCATTTTGTGAAACAATTTGGCTGTAGGGAAGGTTGTGCCAAATCCTGTGGTTTGTAAGGAACCCTGAGTAGAGGAACCTGATGAGTTATGAGAAAAGTTGAGGAGGATGTCTTCAATCCCACCATGGTCGATCTGTCCAAGATGTTTATGGGTGATCCTGATTTCGCTAAACATCCTGAGTTGACCTATCCTTTGAAAACTCTAAAGGTGAGTTAGTTTGTAGGATCTCTGAAGGAAGAGAGGGTCCGGTCCCTACAGTTGACACTTTGATGTCTAGGAAGCAGCTGATTGCGGAACAGAGTAAAGATGTTTCTTTAGGAGTTTGAGGAAGTTTATGTGGGTTACTTTGACAGAGATGTTGTTCTAATGAGGCAATGGCATTCTTGTGCCACTTCGGGGCAAGACGATTGGACCAGTGTATCTCAAATTGTTGTTCCAGTTACGCTTTGATAATAGATACTGAGGTTGGCTCACAATGGTAGTATGGCAGGCCATCTTGTGGTCGACAAGACGTATGACTATCTTAGGTAACTGCCTCTGGCCTGGTCTGAAACAGGATGTTGTGTCGTATTGTAAATCCTGTTATGTTTGGCAGTAGATGGGTAAATCGAACGACGTTGTACCGATTTGCACTTTTGCAGACTATTCCTGTTTTTGACAAACCTTTCAGCAGGGTTCTGGTGGACTGTGTTGGTCCTTTTCCAAAGGCCAAGAGTAGTAACCAGTTTCTGTTAACCATAATGTGTGCTGCCACTCGATTCCCTGAGCCTATTCCACTGAAGAAAATCATGGTTCCCAGTATTGTTAAGGCCCTGGTGAAATAATTTTCAACGTATGGACTTCCGCAGGTAGTGCAGTTCGAATTTCATGTGAAACTGTCTCAAGGTGCTCTTGAGAGATTTCATCAGACTTTGAAGTCTATGTTGAGAGCCTACTGCTTTGAGTTTGGAAAAGACTGGGATGAAGTGGTTCCTCTTGTACTGTTTGCAGCATGGGAGGTTGTTCAGGAATCTCTGGGTTTTAGTCCAAATGAACTCATGTTTGGACATCATGTCGAAGGTCCCTTGAGTTTGCTGAGAGAGAGGTTGTTGCAGGGCGACACTTTAAAAACAAAAATAATCTGTTGGCGCACGTTACCGCTTTTCGATACAGATTGCACCGCGCCTGTGAGTTTGCCAGTGAGAATCTTGAGAGGGCACAAACGAAAATGAAAGGCCCGAAACTGCACTTTTGATGTGGGTGACCAAGTCCTGGTTTTGTTGCCCATTCTGGTGTCACTGCTGCAGGCTTCCTTTTCAGGCCCTTACCCCATAGTGAAAAAAAATGGTGATCTGGATTACATCATTGCCACACTGGAGCGCAGGAAAATAAACAGGCTGTGTCATATCAACATGTTGAAACCATACTTCACCAACTACAATTGGTGGCGAAGTCAGTGGAAACCGTTAGTGATGTTCTTCCTGTGGCCACTGTTGTCACTGTTGACTATAGTCTTCCAAGGGTGCGAGGAAAGCCCAATACACACTGTGCCGGTTGGACGGTTGAGTAACTCAGAGATTCTGTAAAACCTTTGACTTTTTGGCCCACTTTTAGAATATCAGGGTTTATTCTCAGATGTTTCAACCTAGACTATGTACTAGAGCATGACATTGGGGACTCTCCCCCAATCTTACAAATTCTACTAAGGCAAATCACGAAAAGAAAGTAACTACGGATATTGCAAGAGTTTCACCTGGAAATCAAACACGTCCGTTGTAAGGACAACTTGGTTGTCTCAGGGGGGTGCAGTCAATAAGTTTTGCATTTAGCCAGGTGTTGCCCTGCTCACAATTTATTTTGACTGTACAGTTTGGAGATGAGTTTTGTTTGGTTGGACTCGATTCAAGGGGATGAGAGTTATTGAAGCATGAGTTTTTCAAAAACTTGTGAGTTTTAGGCAACTATATCAATAATAATAAAAAGGGAACAAATAATAAAAAGATTGTAGAAAAAAATATTTATAAAAAAAAAAGTTTATGTTTTGTCTTCTATTTAATTGTTGACAGCCAGTAGACGCCATGTTTACATTGGAGAAGGTGACACATTTAAGTTGATTATGTTGTGAGATGGAAGTTGTTTTCTGTTGGTGGTGAGCAAACTTAGGATATATAGGATATATTTGTTGTCTTAACCTCTACCGAGCACCTACCCCGGGTCCGGGAGCACCCCCCACCCCCCCACACTGATTAGCATCGCTAGCATAGCGTCACAATTAAATAGTAGCATCTAAATATCATTAAATCACAAGTCCAAGACACCTAATGAAAGATACAGATCCTGTGTGAATAAAGCCACCATTTCAGATTTTTATAATGTTTTACAGGGAAGACACAATATGTAAATCTATTAGCTAAACACGTTAGCAAAAGACACAATTTTTTTACTCCAACAGTTTTTTCCTGCGTCAGTAGCTATCACTAATTCGACTAAATAAAAATATATATAGCCACTAACCAAGAAACAACTTCATAAGATGACAGTCTGATAACATATTTATGGTATAGCATAGTTTTTTTTAGAAAAATGTGCATTTTTCAGGTATAAATCACAGTTCTACATTGCAGCTGCAATCTGAAATAGTGCCGACGCAGCCAGAACAATTACAGAGACCAACGTCATATAACTAATTACTTGTCTTAAAACATTTCAGAAAAAATACACAGCGTACAGATATTGAAAGCCCAACATCTGGTGAATCCAAACAATATTTCAGATTTATTAAATGTTTTATAGCGAAAACAAAATGTAGCGCTAAATTAGCATAGCCACGCCAGCCAGAACCAGCTGGGCGTCCCCGACCAGTTCACATGCACGACAGATATATGAAATAACATCGTAAATTGGGTCTTACTATTGCTGATCTTTCATCAGAATGTTGATCAAGGTGTCCTTAGTCCTGATGAGTCGTTCAATCCATTCATAATGGCAACTTTCCCTCTTCATTTAGCATAGGTACTGGTCGACTGGCCAAAGTAAAAAAACTCACAGAACGGAACACGGCAAAACTCCCGAAAAAATTCAAATAATCTGATTAAACTATATTGAAAAAACATACATTAAGATGATATGGTCACATGTATCAAACAAACTTCGAGACGGAGATAGTTTTCATCCGTAACGGCAGCAAAACAGAAGACAATCACACCTACAAATCGCGCGATTCAGAGAACCGGAAGTTGTCGGTCACGCCAAAGAAATAGGTCTTATTTCACGTCAGTACAAGATAAACAAAAAATTTCTCCTCTGACGTCCTCTTGACACCCAGAGGAAGACGAATGAAGTGTGTTTCGGGTCATAGGTGGCGTGACCATATATAGGCAGAGCGTTGAAGCGAGCATACACATCTTGCATTCTTCTTCTTGGTCAGGGAAAGTGCTGTCAAATGACTTCTGTTTCACTTAGAGACAAAATTGAAACGGTTTTAGAAACTATAGATTGTTTTCTATCCAATGGAATTAATTATATGCATATAGTAAGAGCAATAATTGAATAAGAGGCAGTTTAATCTGTAGAGAAAATTATGCTAATGCGAAAACAGCACCCCCTGTATTCTCAAGAAGTTAAGGTGCAAGGTGTTACAGGCTTTGGTTTTTCCATTTATGTTGAGGTTGGACTTCAGCACATATAGCTTGTTAGCACGTAGGACATACTGGTTGGCATCACCTCGTTAGACAATGTTGGGGTTCGTTTCCTTGTTCCTTGTCAATCATTGACTCATTGGTGAAATTAGCATTATGACAATATATTTAATTTAATCATTCAAAAATCTTTATTAATGAAATTGCAGACAGAAGTTGACAACAGGAACATAACGCATGTTTCCGAGTAAGTTCTGCAAAATATAAAAGGTCCCAAGTTATTTTATTAAACCCGAAGTCCAGCCCTTGTGATGTCACTGCATACGTCATTACCTTCTAATCATCAGACCAAGCCAATGAATACACAGCTATATAAACTTGCAAGAGAGATACAATAGTTCCAGTGTTTTCTAAGGCCTAGGCAATAAATGTCCACTCCACAAGTTCATTTATTGTGGAATGTCTGACTAGTCTCTTATCTCCTACACTCCCCTACAGAGTTCTGTCTCAGTCACACATTTCTCAGACCGTTTCTTCATAACAGGCAGAGAGACTAGAAAACAACTATGGAACAATATTAAACCTCTATAATGAATATATATATATTGTTCATCTGTAGTCTAGGACCCTATACATGTAAGGAGGGCGGGGTCTTATAAGCACTCCCCTTCTATTAATACAACATAAGCATAATCAATTATTATAATACATCAAACATTTGATACAGCCCATATCATGACCCTTAAGTGAACCCCTGACAACAGTATGTGTTACACCTGTGCTGGTTGCCATCTCGTTAGTGGGAAGGTATTTCAGCTGTGCTGGCCCAGGTGCTATTTAAGAGTGGCTGGCCCAGTGCTCCTGTTACCTTGATTGATGTGGAGGGTTAACACATTTATTTGGCGCTCCTTATTTTGAGTTCTAGGAAAACATCCCTTTGTCTGATTTCTCTCATTTAATTTTGCTCCCTGTCTTTAAGATTGGTGTGGGTTTTCTTTTGTTTAGTGGGAGCTCATGATGGGTATCTTTTAGTTTCCAGTTGTTGTTGCTAGTCAACTTTCAGTGAACACCCCCATGAGTGTCTTTCAGAATCCTTACTAAAACCCCATCGGTTTTGTTTTGGTTGTTGGTCAGCGACTCTGTTAGTCCTGTTTGAGCGACACTTTAGTTTTCTTGCTGGGGAATGTACGTTTTGAGAAGGAGATGAAAGGATGCAACAAATTAAGGAATGAAATTGAGATTCTCCCAAAGACAGAGGACGCAAGTATTTTACAGCTATTAACATTTTGACAGTGCCTGACTGACTGAGGTACCATGATACCCATGGCCTGTCCAGAAACAACCCCTACTGGCCAGAGTCTAGACACTTGTGGAGATCTGAAAGGGATTGATGGGTCGTGACATGAGAGCTCCACCTTACCCTCTGATATGCTTGGTGGAATTTTGGCACTATTGCTTACGCTTTCCAATTCTCTCAGATCTTCACAAGTGTCTAGAGGTAGGGCAAGGGGTTATTTTTAGGCACGACACCACAACCCTTTGGGTGTGTGGTGGACCTACAGCTTGACGCTTTAGGTATTGGTTGAATATTTAATTCCATTGCTATACACAGATTTGCACAGGTGTAAGCTGGAAACAACCACGGCACCCTATCAAGCTGATCAGACAGGTCTGGGTAGCTGGAAACCTGTTGTAAACAGTGAAAGGATATATTTACATGTCTTCATACCCATGCTTTATTCCAGCTAGTTAGATGTGCAACCCCTGATTATCTATAGCTAAGTCATATCTCTAGTCTAGCAATAGATACTGTTGTTTTGGATGTATAGCATAATTTAATAAGATTACCAATGGTTAGCTAGAATATACACTACATGACCAAAAGGATGTGGGTACCTGCTCATTGAACATCTCATTCCAAAATCATGGGCATTAATATGTAGTTGGTCCTATTACAGCCTCCACTCTTCTGGAAATGCTTTCCACTAGATGTTGGAACATTGCTGCGGGGACTTGCTTCCATTCAGGCACGAGCATTAGTAAGGTTGGGCACTGATTTTGGGTGATTAGGCCTGGCTCGCAGTAGCCATTCCAATTCATCTCAAAGGTGTTCAACGGGTTTGAGGGCAGGGCTCTGCGCCGGCCAATCAAGTTCTTACAGCGATCTCGCAAGCCATTTCTTTATGGACCTTTGTGCACTGGGGCATTGTCATGCTGAAACAGGGAAGGGACTTCCCCAAACTGTTGCCACAAAGTTGGAAGTACAGAATCGTCTAGAATGTCATTGTATGCTGTAGCGTTACGATTTCCCATCATTGGAACTAAGGGTCCTAGCCCGATCTATGAAAAACAGCCCCAGACATTATTCCTCCTCCAAACTTTACAGTTGGCACTGTATTGTGGCAGGTAGCGTTCTCCTGGCATCCGCCAAACCCAGATTCTTCCATCAGACTGAAAGATGGTGAAGTGTAATTAATCACTCCAGAGAATGTGTTTCACCTGCTCCAGTCCAATGGCGGCGAGCTTTACACCACTTAAGCCGATGCTTGGCATTGTGCATGGTGATCTTAGGCTTGTGAGTGGCTGCTCTGCCATAGAAATCCATTTTATTTAGCTCCCGACAAACAGTTATTGTGCTGATTTTCCTTCCAGAGGCAGTTTGGAACGCTGTAGTGAGTATTGCAACTGAGGACAGATGATTTTTACATGAATCTGCACTTGGCGGTCCCATTTTGTGAGCTTATGTGGCCTACCACTTTACGGCTGAGCCGTTGTTGCTCCTAGACGTTTCCACTTTAAAATCACAGCACTTACAATTTTTAATCAAATATATTTATAAAGCCCTTTTTACATCAGCAGATGTCAAAGTGCTATACAGAAACCCAGCCTAAAACCAAAAACAGCAAGCAATGCAGATGTAAAAGCATGGTGGATAGAAAAAACTCCCTAGAAAGGCCAGAACCTAGGAAGAAACCAGGCTCTGAGGGGTGGCCTGTCCTCTTCTGGATGTGCCGGGTGGAGATTATAAGAGTACATGGCCATTTAAAGCCAGATTATTCTTCAAGATGATCACAGTGGTTGTAAAGGGTAAGCATGGTCAGTACCTCAGGAGTAAATGTCAGTTGACTTTTCATAGCCGAGCATTCTGCGCTCGAGACAGCAGGTGCGTTAGAGAGCAAGTCGAAAACAGCAGGTAGGGGACAAGGTAGCACATCTGGTGAACAGGTCAGGGTTCCCTAGCCGCAGGCAGAACAGTTGAAACTGGAGCAGCAGCACGACCAGGTGGACTGGGGACAGTCAGGAGTCATCATACCAGATAGTCCTGAGGCATCATCCTAGGGCTCAGGTCCTCCAGGAGGAGAGGGAGAGAGAGAGAGAATTAGAGGGAGCATACTTAAATTCACACAGTACACCACCAGGGGTGGGTTGGGGGACATTGTGGGAGACAGGGTTGGGGGACACTGGCCCCTGGACAGGGCCAACCAGGCAGGATATAACCCCACCCACTTTGCCAAAGCACAGCCCGCACACCACTAGAGGGATAGCAACAGAGGGATAGCAACAGACCATCAATTTACTGTCCTGTAGCCAAAGAAGATCTCCTCCAATGCACGAGCCCGAGGGGGCGCAAAACCGGACAGAAATATCACGTCTGACCCAACCCACTCAAGTTGATGCACCCCTCCTAGAAACGACATGGAAGAGCACCAGTAAGCCAGTGACTCAGCCCTCATAATAGGGTCAGAGGCAGAGAATCCCAGTGGATAGGGGAGCCTGCCAGGCAGAGACAGCAAATGGCAGTTCGTTGCTCCAGTGCCTTGACGTTCACCTTCACACTCCTGGGCCAGACTACACTCAATCATAGGTCCTACTGAAGAGATGAGTCTTTAATAAAGACGTAAAGGTCGAGACCGAGTCTGTATCTCTCACATGGATAGGCAGACCATTCCATTAAAATGGAGCTCTATAGGAGAAACCCTGCCTCCAGCTGTTTGCTTAGAAATTCTAGGGACAATAAGGAGGCCTACGTCTTGTGACTGTAGCGTACGTGTAGTTATTTAAGGCAGGACCAAATCGGAGAGATGGGTAGGAGCAAGCCCATGCTTTGTAAGTTAGCAGTAAAACCTTGAAATCAGCCCTAGCTTTAACAGGAAGCCAAAGGCTAGCACTGGATTAATATGATCAAATGTTTTGGTTCTAGTCCAGATTCTAGCAGCAGTGTTTAGCACTAACTGAAGTTTTAGTGCTTTATCCAGGTAACCGGAGAGTGGAGCATTGCAGTAGTCTAATCTAGAAGTGACAAAAGCATTTCTGCACAATTTTGGGACAAAAAGTTTCACATTTTTGCAATGTTAGGAAGATGGAAAAAGTATTTCCTTGAAATATTCTTTGTTCGTCAAAAGAGATCAGGGTCCAGAATAAAACTACTCCAGAGTTTTATTTGAAATGACTGTCAACCAAGATTAATTTTCAGATCCAACAGCAGATATTTGTTTCTTGAACTAGCATCAGTTTGTCAGAGTTTAAAAGTAAAAAATATGCAGACATCCACTTCCTTATGTCTGAAACACAGGCTTCCTGGGAAGGCAATTTTGGGGCTTCACCATGTTTCATCGAAATGTACACCTGTGTATCGTCTGCATAGCAGTGAAAGTTAACATTATATTTCTGAATGAAATCACCAAGAGGTAAAATATATAGTGAAAACAATAGTGGTCCTAAAACAGAACCTTGAGAAACACCAACATTTACAGTTGATTTGTCAGAAGACAAACCATCCACAGAGACAAACTGATATCTTTCCGACAGATAAGATATAAACCAGGCCAGAACTTGTCCGTGTAGACCAATTTGGGTTTCCAATCTCTCCAAAAGAATGTGGTGATCGATGGTATCAAAACCAGCACTAAGGTTTAGGAGCACAAGTACAGATGCAGAGCCATTTAAAAATGTCATTTTCCATCTTCGCGAGCGCAGTCTCAGTGCTATGATGGGGTTTAAAACCAGACTAAAGCATTTCCTATACATTATGTATTCATGGAGGCAGTGAGTTGCTGCATACCAGCCTTTTCAAAATGAGAGGTATGGGAGAGTCGATATAGGCCGATAGTTTTTGCGTTTTCCAGGTCATGGTTTGGCTTTATTACTGCCACTTTTATCCGGTGGATAGGGAGCCATTTCTTATGTTCAACATATGAGGACCAAGCACAGGAAGTAGCTATTTCAGTAGTTTAGTTGGAATAGGGTCCAGTATGCAGCTTGACGGTTTAGAGGCCATGACGATTTTCATGAATGTGTCAATGTTTTTTGTTTTTAGGGGTGCGACTGTATCTAGGGTATTACGCAAGGTTAAATTAAGATCCTCAGTTAGGTGGTTAACCGATTTTTCTACTCTGACGTCTTTGGGTAGATGGTGGGAGTCTGGAAGGGCACCTAGGAATCTTTGGGTTGTCTGAAAATGTATACAGTAGCACAGGTTTTGATTATCCTTGGTTGGGGTCTGAGCAGATTATGTTGTGATTGCAAATGTGATAAAATTGTTGTCCGATAGTCCAGGATGAGGAAAAACATTTAGATCCACAATATTTATTCCACGTGACAAAACTAGATCCAGGGTATGACTGTGGCAATGGATATGTCCAGAGACATGTTGGACAAAACCCATTGAGTCAATGATGGCTCCGAAAGCCTTGGAGTGGGTCTAGACTTTTCCATGTGAATATTAAAGCCACCAAAAATGTGACTATCTGCCATGACTACAAGGTCCAATAGGAATTCAAAGAACTCAGTGAGGAACTGAGGAGGCATGAAAACAGTAGCTAGAAAAAGTTGAGTATGTTGCATAGATTTCATGACTAGAAGCTGAAAAGACAAACGCAGTAATTTGTTTGTAAATTGAAATTTGCTGTCATCAACACCTCCACCTTTGCGGGATGCACAGGGGATATGATCACTAGTGTAACCAGGAGGAGACAACTCAATTTAACACAGTAAATTCATCAGGCTTGAGCCATGTTTCAGTCAGGCCAATCACATCAATGGAGGTGGATGGAGGTCTTTATTCCAGTGAGATTGCTGAGGCGAACACTGCCATGTTTTGTTTTGCTCAACCTAGATCAAGGCACAGACAAGGTCATAGGGTCAGGGGCATCAGGTAGCCTAGTGGTTAGAGCGTTGGGCCAGTAACCGAAAGGTTGCTGGATCGAATCCCCGAGCTGATAAGGTAAAGAAAATGTTGTTCTGCCCCTGATCAAGGAAGTTAACCCACTGTTCCCCAGTAGGCCATCATTGTAAGTAAGAATTTGTTCTTAAACACTTCTTATGGCTGCAGGGGCAGTATTGAGTAGCTTGGATGAAAGGTGCCCATTTCAAATGACCTCGTACTCAATTCTTGCTCGTACAATATGCATATTATTATTACTATTGGATAGAAAACACTCTCAAGTTTCTAAAACCGTTTGAATTATATCTGTGAGTAAAACAGAACTCATTTTGCAGCAAACTTCCTGTCAGAAAGTGAAAAATCTGAAATCGAGGCTCTGTTCCAGGACATTCATTTGCTTGAAATCTATTAGTATACATGCACTTCATACGCCTTCCACTAGATGTCAATAGGCAGTGAGAGAAGAAATGGAGTGTATAGCTTGATCTGAGGTCAAAAGAGAGCTCTTGGAATGACATGACCCCAATTTCCTTTGTTCAGGAAGGTGCGAGAAGGAACTCTGGATTGCCTTCTGAAAAGCTTTCGTTATAGACGGCTAATATCTCCGGCTATTTATTTGATAAATGTGATAATATCATCGTAAAGTATGTTTTTTCAATATAGTTTTATCAGATTATTGAAATTTTATCGGGAGTTTTGGCGTGTTCCGTTCTCTGCGTTTGGTGGTGATGGACAGCTTCGCGCCACTTGGCTAGTTTGGTTGCTAATTCGAGAGGAAAAAAGGACATTCTAAAACCAAACAACGATTGTTCTGGACAAAGGACCCCTTGTACAAGATTCTGATGGAAGCTCAGCAAAAGTAGGACCCATTTCTGATGTTATTTCGTATTTCTGTCAAATGTTTAGTATTATCTTCCGCCCTTATTTTGGGCGCTGTCTCGCTATAATGTAAGCTGTATGTTGTACTAAAGTTATTTTTAGAATTCTAACACGGCGATTGCATTAAGAACTAGTGTATCTATCATTTGCTGTACAACATGTATTTTTTAGTAAAGTTTATTATGAGTTATTTGGTCAGAATAGGTGAGTGTCAGAAATATATCCGGAGATTCTGGAAAATAGTTGCTACGTTTTCACAATGTATAACCACGGATTTCAGCTCTAAATATGAACATTTTCAAACAAAACATAAGTGTATTGTATAACCTGATGTTATAGGACTGTCATCTGATGAAGCTTGTCAAGGTTAGTGAAAAATTATATATCTTTTGCTGTTTTTTTGCGATCGCTAACTTTTGCTGCTGATAAATGGGTTGTGTTTTTGTCTATTGTGGTAAGCTAATATAATGCTATATTGTGTTTTTGCTGTAAAACACTTAAAAAATCTGAAATATTGGCTGGATTCACAAGATGTTTGTCTTTCCTTTGCTGTACACCATGTATTTTTCATAAATGTTTTATGATGAGTATTTAGATATTTCACGTTGGTCTCTGTAATTGTTCTAGCTGCTTCGGTGCTATTTCTGATTGTAGCTGCAATGTAAAACTATGATTTATACCTGAAATATGCACATTTTTCGAACAAAACATAGATTTATTGTATAACATGTTATAAGACTGTCATCTGATGAAGTTGTTTCTTGGTTAGTGACTAATTCTATCTCTATTTGATCGGTTTTGTGCAAACTACCTGTGCTGTGAAAGAAATGTCTGTGCTTTTTTGTATTTGGTGTTGAGCTAACATAAATATACGTGGTGTTTTCGCTGTAAAACATTTAAAAAATCAGGACATGTTGGCTGGATTCACAAGATGTTTATCTTTCATTTGCTGTATTGGACTTGTTAATGTGTGAAAGTTAAATATTTCTAAAAAATATCTTTTGAATTTGGCGCCCTGCACTTGGACTGGCTGTTGTCATATTGAGCCCGACTTAGGGCTTGCAGCCATAAGAAGTTTTAACTGACTTGCCTAGTTAAATAAAGGTTACATATTAAAACAAATATATTAAAAAATAAGTGGGGATAGCTGAGCTGACTACACTAACTGTGCTAGTGGCCGTCCACTAACAGCCTGCTGCCTGGCCTGCACCAGTGGTGGAAAAAGTACCCAACGGTCATACTTGAGTAAAATTTAGATACCTAAACAGAAAATGACTCAAGTAAAAGTGAAAGTCACCCAGTAAAATACTACTTTAGTAAAAGTCTAAAAGAAATACACATAAGTATCAAAAGTAAATGTATTTGCTAAAATATACTTTACCAAAAGTAAAAGTATAAATCGTTTCAGGCAAGAAAATAGCCTTTCCAACCCCCCCCCCCACCCCTATCTTATAATTTCCTTAATTTTGTAGCTAGAGTCAAATACTTTCTATAGAACAAACTTCACATCAGGATAGGCAACGGAAATGAATAATCAATATATGTGTGTTATATTAAACATAGGAGGGAGTAAAATGTAGGCAAGCATAAGTCGAATAAGACATGGGAGAGATGACGAATTTTGGCAAAGAGATGTATTTAGTCTAATACACTTGAAACAAATAGCCAAACCGAAAACTGCAGACATTACTAGTTCCTCCCCCCGATCAAACTGACATAAAAAATGTAATGAAACGGAGCCTAAAGTGATCAGAAATCTCAACTAGCAAGCAAGTTGCAGCAATGAAGAATTGAGTGCGTGCACATTCACGCGAAGGGGGGGGGGGGGGCAGGGGGGGGGTTCTGTCGGGGGACTTTTCGGCACATCTTTCTAGCTGATTCACACCTGAATCAATGTTGCGCTTGGTGACCTGGCAGTTTCATCCTAACATCGTTGGTGCCGTCGTGGATAACAATATCCCTATACTCGCCAGTTTTAGTCTTAGCCAGCACCATCTTCAGATTAGCCTTAACGTCGGTAGACCTGCCCCTTGGCAAACAGTGTATGATCGCTAGATTATTCTTTTTAAATCTAATACTGTGGGTAATGGAGTCCCCAATGACTAGAGTTTTCAATTTGTCAGAGCTAATGGTAGGAGGCTTCAGAGGCTCAGACCGGTAACCGGTGGAGGCAAGACCTGTGTAGGCTGGACACATGGAATTTAACTCTTTTTTTCTGATAACCAGTTCATTCCATCCACTGTGTGGAGCCCAGTTTCACAATATGACTGTATTTCTCAGCTGCTTGCCGCTGTTTAAGTATTCACAAAAAAACATGCCTTATTTTAGGGCATTTTTCATCCTGCCAGCTCCTATTAATTCTATTGAGCTCCGTGGCACCAACTCGTCTTCCGAAAGTTATATTCCCAGCTTATTGTTTTACATCACAATGCCTGCTTTGCTATTGCTGGCAATGAGTCCTGCTCACGTTGTTTATAGTTAACATGTAAACAAAATTACTCATGGAACTCTGAGGTCATCCCATTGATTCCTATAAGGGAAATATAGGCATGTCTGTCTATTTCGCCTAATATCTCACAATGTGTATATTGATTTTTTTCATGAGAATCTCCTCTTTCTAATTATGTAGGTCTGGGCAGCGAGCTCGTTTGTCATCGATCACTAGACCAGAAATAGTCCGAAGTTTTCATTTTTCCCAACTTTCTCATTACCAGACATAAGCACAGTTGACACCATCGAGGTGCGGGTGTTTACTTTCTACAAAAGTAGTTTTTTCCAGTTTCGTCCGCTGAACAGATTGTAGTGATAAAATAAAAAGGGATACTTTTTTTGTGCAGTTTAGGTGAAATTAAATTCTAAGCATCGCTCCAGTCAAAACAGGCTCTGCGAACATCGATTCCATTCATTTACTATGGGCTCGCGCTAGTGTTCCAGTTTAGCCAACGTTCTTTTGCTGTTTTTCAGCCTTGGGTGAATTTTGATTCATTCTATAGTCCAGCTTAACCTGAGAAGGCTCCGCCTCTGACTCCGACTCATTGCTTAATGGGGAGAAACGGTTGAAAGTTTGTCAGCTGAATGAGCGACACCGGTTGAGCATGCCGATATCATTTCATTCCAGAAGTCTTGTGAAAATTGTCCGGCTGCGGGGACTGTAGGGGGGATTTATACTACTATCTGTACTTACTGGTGGCACATATGCTGTTTCATCCTTTCCTACACTTAAATTGCACTTGCCTAATGATTGCATCTGAAGCTGTGCTTGCAACACCATAAGGCGATAGTTCTCCTGTATATTATGAGTACAGCGACTGCAATTAGATGGCATAGTGTTAATGTTACTACTTAGCTTTTTCGGATGGTGGAGGTCCTGTAGAACCATGTCCATATAATGCGTCCGGAGGTGAAAAGGTTGAATGAAAACTGTTGAGCAGGAGAAAATGAAAAGTTTGCCAAGTAGCAACAAACAGCTTGGCGCACGGAGACAAGTTTGAGGGCGGGGCTTGATGAACTGACTTTTTGGAAAGGTGGCTTCCTATGACGCTGTCACGTTGAAAGTTACTGAGCTCTTCAGTACAGGCTATTTTACTGTTTGTCTATGGAGATTGCATGGCTGTGTTCTCAATTTTATCCACCTGTTCACAATGGGTATGGCTGAAATAGATGAATCCACTAATTTGGAGGGGTGTCCACATACTTTTGTGAGTATATGTAACAGGGTTGGTTATGTTTCCACTTGCCTCTAAAGAAATGTGTATTTAATGTTCAAGCCTTCTTATTGGTTGGTTCAACTCTGATGATAATAAGGTGTGTTGTGATTGGCCCTGCTTGCAGATAGGGGGAGATCGCGAACGTCAGGTCTTCCCAGTAGGAAAATGTGATGCAAGGGGTAGGTCACGTTCTGAATACTGTTTTCTATTTTACAATGTGTACAAGTTTGCTGTACGTTACTGATTTATACATGTGTGGGTATATGGTACCTTTTAGGGATTGAGGGCCTTTCTGGGATGTGCTTTGGCATATGATTGCTGTAAATAAGTGTGTTAGCTAGCATACACCGATGTCATGGTCACATAAGCTACTGCTAACACAGTTGTCTTCATGCTACAGATTTTGCCATCGACAGCCATCAATACCGTTAAGCCCTGCACAACTAATGTGCTGTTTCCCATTTAACAACAGGTATTTACACATGTTATATTTTGTATTGTATTTTTGTATTATTTTGTTCGCCCAGTAGGAAAATGTGATGCAAGGGATTTTGCCATCAACAGCATCAACGTAACAATTTAACTTTAGTCCGTCCCCTCGCCCCGACCCGGGCACGAACCAGGGACCCTCTGCACACATCAACAACAGTCACCCACGAAGCATTGTTACCCATCGCTCCACAAAAGCAGCAGCCCTTGCAGAGCAAGGGGAACCACCACTTCAAGGTCTCAGAGCAAGTGACGTCACAGATTGAAAGGCTATTAGCGTGCACCACCGCTAACTAGCTAGCCATTTCACATCCGTTACATATATATAGTGCATCAGTCAGCTAACCATTGACAGTTTATTAAGTCAATACACAGTAAATCTTATGCAAAAATCTTGATCTTACCTTATCATGGCACGTATGAGCAGCTATTAATCAATTAATTAATAAATAGATTTCTAGATTCATAGAATGGTGTTGAAGACCTCCTCGGACAGGACGTGTTGGCTGTGCACTTGACCAGGCATTCCACATTTAACCCCACCTACATTTGATCATCGAAATATCAAGTTCTTTTTTGGTTTTATATGCAAAAACGATAAAACAAGCAATTTTTGGGGGTGGTGGGGATTTCTATTTAAAAAACGAATAAACAGCCGTTTTCACATTCCCCGATTCCACGTTCCGATTGGAAAACAAAAGATCAAAACGTACACAAACCATAATCTTACCACAGAAATCTTGATTTAATGTTGTCCACAAAGTAGACTAATTATCTTGACCGCCATAACAACATAGACGTCAATGCTCGAGATCAACATTCATTCACGCACTTCGGCTGTTGATAAATTGCGTGCAGTACCACACAAGCTTTTAATCACTTGACTGTCATTCAGAAAATCCTTTCCTTAATAATAAGCTGATGTTGCATGATCATGTACCCACTTAACTAAACAGCTAGACATCAAACTGTTATGCATAACTATTGGAGAACCCTGGTAATGAAGGTATCAATTTTTGTTTTTTTTAATCATATTTAAGTTACACCTTTTGTTTGAAGCTTTGGATTTGTCAATCACATACTGTACATTATTTTAGATGTGTGTCCACGTGTAACATAGGGAGATACTAAATGTTATGAGGTTACAGTACACTTCTGAGATCTCCATGCAGAAGAATCTGACAGCAATTTCCAGGATTTCACAGGATAAAGGTCAATGTGTAAGTAAATTATTAAATGCTTAGTATATGGTATAACAATAAAAAACAGTGTCATAAATGTAAGGAAAGAAAGGTAATGTTTTGTCACACAAGTTTGGCCAAATCTGGGAGAACTCCAAGCATGAGAAGGTGTTTAAAAATACAGTGCCTTTCAAAAGTTTTCATCCCCCTTGGCTTTTTTCCTATTTTGTTGCATTACAACCTGTAATTTAAATTGATTTTTATTTGGATTTCATGTAATGGACATACACAAAATAGTCCAAATTGGTGAAGTGAAAAAAAAAAGAATTGCTTGTTTAAAAAAAGAAAGAAAAACAACGGAAAAGTGGTGTGTGCATAGTGTATGTATTCACCCAATTTGCTATGAAGTCCCTAAATAAGATCTGGTGCAACCAATTACTTTCAGAAGTCACATAATTAGTTAGATTGCACACAGGTGGACTTTATTTAAGCGTCACATGATCTGTCACATGATCTCAGTATATATACACCTGTTCTGTAAGAACCCAGAGTCTGGAACACCACTAAGCAAGGGGCACCACCAAGCAAGCGGCACCATGAAGACCAAGGAGCTCTCCAAACAGGTCAGGAACAAAGTTGTGAAGAGGTACAGATCTGGGTTGGGTTATAAAAAAATATTAAAAACTTTGAACATCCCACGGAGCACCATTAAATCCATTATTAAAAAATTGAAAGAATATGGCACCACAACAAACCTGCCAAGAGAGGGCCGCCCACCAAAACTCACAGACCAGGCAAGGAGGGTATTAATCAGAGACAACAAAGAGACCAAAGACAACCCTGACGGAGCTGCAAAGCTCCACAGCAGAGATTGGAGTATCTGTCCATAGGACCAGTAAACTACACTCCACAGAGCTGGGCTTTACGGAAGAGTGGCCAGAAAAAAAGCCATTGCTTAAAGAAAAAAAGAAGCAAACACGTTGGTTGTTCGCCAAAAGACTCCCCAAACATATGGAAAAAGGTACTCTGGTCAGATAAGACAACAATGTAGCTTTTTGGCCATCAAGTAAAACGCTATGTCTGGCGCAAACCCAACACCTCTCATCACCCAGAGAATACCATGTTTTTCATTGGCAGGGCCTGGGAAACTGGTCAGAATTGAAGGAACGATGGACGCGCTAAATATAGTGAAATTCTTGACGGGAAACCTGTTTGTCTTCCAGAGATTTGAGACTGGGACAGAGGTTCACCTTCCAGCAGGACAATGACGATAAGCATACTGCTGAAGCAACACTCGAGTGGTTTAAGGAGAAACATTTAAATGTCTTGGAATGGCCTAGTCAAAGCCCAGACATCAATCCAATTAAGAATCTGTGGTATGACTTAAATTTTGCTGTACACCAGTGGAACCCATCCAACTTGATGGAGCTGGAGCAGTTTTGCCTTGAAGAATGGGCAAACATCCCAGTGGCTCGATGTGCCAAGCTTATAGAGACACCCCAATAGACTTGCAGCTCTAATTGCTACAAAAGGTTGCTGTCACGACTTCTACCGAAGGTGGCTCCTCTTCCTGTTTGGGTGGCGCTCGGCGGTTGTCGTCACTGGCCTACTAGCTGCCATCGATCCCTTTTCTGTTGGTTTTGTCTGATTTGTTTCACCTGTTTCTTGTTTAGATTTTGAGTTCGGCTATTTAAGCCGGTAGGCCTGCCTGCTCTTTGTGCGGGCTTGATTATTTTTCCCACTGTGTTGACGTGTGGTAGTGCGTGTTGTTTAGTTACCTGTTTTGGGCATTTGTTTGATTACGCCCAGTTTTGTGGAGAGTACTACTTTTCCCTGTGCGTAATAAAGCGCTATTCTGAACTTTCTGCCTCTGTCAGGTGCAGGTAAAGTTCTCCCTCTTCCCAGTATAAGGCACTAGTCGATTCAGGTGCAGCTGGGAACTTTATGGATCGCAGACTCGCCCTCAAGCTGGGAATTCCGCTGGTGCCGATATAGCTCCCCTTCCCCGTGCACTCCTTAGATAGTCGGCCATTAGAGTCAGGGCTGCTCAAGGAGGCCACGGTTCCACTGGACATGGTGACGCAGGGGGATCATCGGGAGCGGATTAGTCTCTTCCTTATCGATTCACCTGCGTTTCCAGTGGTGCTGGGGGTTCCCTGGCTAGCCAGTCACAATCCCAGGAATTCGTGGAGACGGGGTTCTCCAGGGGTGGTCAGAGGAGTGATCAGGTAGGTGCTTGGGAGTTTCCATTGGTGCCACGTCTGTGGAGCGTATTCGGGAGGGAGACGAGTGGAAAACCATGTTTAGTACCACATTGGGTCATTATGAGTACCTCGTCATGCCGTATGGGTTAAAGAATGCTCCAGCCGTCTTTCAATCCTTTGTAGACGAGATTCTCAGGGACCTGCATGGGCAGGGCGTGGTTGTATATATCGATGATATCCTGATCTATTCCGCCACACGCGCCGCGCATGTGTCTCTGGTGCGCAAGGTGCTTGGGAGACTGCTGGAGCATGACCTATACGTCAAGGCTGAGAAGTGTGTGTTCTCTAAACGAGCTGTCTCCTTCCTGGTTTATCGCATTTCCACCTCGGGGGTGGTGATGGAGTGTGACCGGGTTAAGGCCGTGCGTAATTGGCCGACTCCAACTACGGTGAGGGAAGTGCAGCGTTTTTTAGGGTTTGCCAATTACTACCGGGGTTTTGGTCAGGTAGCGGCCCCCATTACCTCACTGCTGAAGGGGGGGGCGGTGCGTTTGCGGTGGTCGGCAGAGGCTGACAGAGCCTTCAATCATTTGAAGGCGCTGTTCACAGATGCGCCTGTGTTGGCGTACCCGGACCCCTCTTTAGCGTTCATAGTGGAGGTGGACGCGTCCGAGGCTGGGGTGGGTGCCGTGCTGGGGTGGGGGCCACGCTATCACAGCGTTCGGGTATGCCACCGAAACTCCGCCCCTGCGCTTTCTTTTCGAAGAAGCTCGGTCCGGCAGAGCGTAACTATGATGTGGGGGACCGGGAGTTGTTGGCTTTGGTAAAGGCCCTGAAGCTGTGGAGACACTGGCTTGAGGGGGCTAAGCACCCTTTTCTCATCTGGACTGACTACCTGAATCTGGAGTATATCCGGGCAGCTAGGAGACTGAATCCGCGTCAGGCAAGGTGGACCATGTTCTTCACCCGATTTAGGTTCACCATCTCGTATAGACCAGGCTCCTTGAACACTAAGGCCGACGCGCTGTCCCGTCTTTATGACACGGAGGATCGGCCCATCGATCCTACTCCCATCCTTCCAGCCTCTAGGCTGGTGGTACCGGTGGTACGGGAGGTGGACACGGACATTGAGCGGGCGTTACGGGTGGAACCTGCGCCTCCACAATGTCCTACTGGTCGTACGTACGTGCCGCTTGGTGTTCGTGATCAATTGATTCGGTGGGCGCACACACTACCCTCTTCGGGTCATCCTGGTGTGGTGAGGACAGTGCGGGGTCTTAGGGGGAAGTACTGGTGGCCCACCTTGGCTAGGGACGTGATGTTCTATGTCTCTTCCTGTTCGGTGTGCGCCCAGAGTAAGGCTCCTAGGCACCTTCCTAGAGGGAAGTTACAGCCCCTCCCCGTTCCACAACGGCCGTGGTCTCACCTGTCGGTGGTCTTCCTTACCGATCTTCCCCCGTCTCAGGGGAACACCACGGTTCTGATTGTTGTGGATCGGTTTTCTAAGTCCTTCCGTCTCCTCCCTTTGCCCGGTCTCCCTACAGCCCTACAGACTGAGGAGGCTCTATTTACCCACGTCTCTGAGGGTAAATAGAGGACATCGTCTCTGATCGGGGTCCCCAATTCACGTCCCGAGTGTGGTTGGCGTTTATGGAGCGTCTGGGGGTCTCGGTCAGCTTGACCTCTGGTTATCACCCCGAGAGTAATGGGCAGGTGGAGAAAAAATTTAGTCATTTTAACTATCATTATGTGATGTATTGGTGACTAAACAAAATGTGCTCATGGTATTTATTGAAAAACTAATTTGCATGGATGACTCAGGTGAATGATGTGTGAAACCCCAATAAGGTTCTGAATGTAAGATGGGGCGGAGGTGTCACGCCAAATAGTGTCTCCCTCTACGTCACAATGGGATTCGATTAGTTCTATCTTCTGTTGCCAGGGCTGTTGCTAGAATTTACAACATTTTGATGAGATTACGTAATGAACCAAAGCGTCCGTTGCTATGCTGGTTGCTTGGCTCAATTGTATTAGGTAGGAGGAGGCAGGCAGTTCTAGTTCTGTTTCACCGCATAAATGCTTGCTCAGTCCACGCAAAACTAGTACTTCAGAATTGCTCGCCAATGACGGCGTTTTTAGAGGACTGAAAATAGTGCAAAGAGAGCACTTTCTTTACCATGTAAACTCAGCAAAAAAAGAAACGTCCCCTCACTGTCAACTGCGTTTATTTTCAGTAAACTTAACGTGTAAATATCTGTATGGACATAACAAGATTCAACAACTGAGACAAACTGAACAAGTTCCACAGACATGTGATTAACAGAAATGGAATAATGTGTCCCTGAAAAAAAGGGGGCGGTCCAAATCAAAAGTAACAGTCGGTATCTGGTGTGGCCACCAGTTGCATTAAGTACTGCAGTGCATCTCCTCCTCATGGACTGCACCAGATTTGCCAGATCTTGCTGTGAGATGTTACCCCACTCTTCCACCAAGGAATCTGCAAGTTCCCGGACATTTCTGGGGGGAATGGCCATAGCCCTCACCCACCAATCCAACAGGTCCCAGATGTGCTCAATGGAATTGAGATCCAGGACCTATGCTGGCCATGGCAGAACACTGACATTCCAGGCTTGCAGGAAATCATGCACAGAACGAGCAGTATGGCTGGTGGCATTGTTATGCTGGAGGGTCTTGTCAAGATGAGCCTGCAGGAAGGGTACCACATGAGGGAGGAGGATGTCTTCCCTGTAATGCACAGCGTTGAGATTGCCTGCAATGACAACAAGTTCAGTCCGATGATGCTGTGACACACCGCCCCAGACTATGACGGACCTTCCACCTCCAAATCGATCCCCCTCCAGAGTACAGGCCTCGGTGTAACGCACATTCCTTCGACGATAAACGTGAATCTGACCATCACCCCTGGTGAGACAAAACTGCGACTCGTCAGTGAAGAGCACTTTTTGCCAGTCCTGTCTGGTCCAGCAATGGTGGGTTTGTACCCATAGGCGACGTTGTTGCCAGTGATGTCTGGTGAGGACCTGCCTACAACAGGCCTACAAGCCCTCTGTCCAGCCTCTCTCAGCCTATTGCGGACAGTCTGAGCACTGATGGAGGGATTGTGCGTTCCTGGTGTAACTTGGGCAGTTGTTGTTGTTGCCATCCTGTACCTGTCCCGCAGGTGTGATGTTCGGATGTACTGATCCTGTGCAGATGTTGTTAAACGTGGTCTGCCACTGTGAGGACGATCAGCTGTCCGTCCTGTCTCCCTGTAGCGCTGTCTTAGGCGTCTCACAGTACGGACATGGCAATTTATTGCCCTGGCCACATCTGCAGTCCTCATGCCTCCTTGCAGCATGCCTAAGGCATGTTCACGCAGATGAGCAAGGACCATGGGCATCTTTCTTTTGGTGTTTTTCAGAGTCAGTAGAAAGGACACTAAAGATGCCTAAGTTTTCATAATTGTGACCTTAATTGCCTACCGTTTAAACTGTTAGTGTCTTAATGACCGTTCCACAGGTGCATGTTCATTAAAACTTCTTTGGGATCAGTGTCCCTTCCACGGGACGGTTGAGCTAACATAAGCTAATGCGATTAGCATGAGGTTGTAAGTATCAAGAACATTGGTCAAGTCATGTCTAATATTGGCAGAAAGCTTAAATTCTTGTTAATGTAATGGCACTGTCCAATTTACAGTAGCTATTACAGTGAAATAATACCATACTATTGTTTGAGGAGAGTGCACAGTTTTGAACATGAAACGTTATTTATAAACAAATTAGGCACATGTGGGCTGTCTTGATACAACATTTTGAACAGAAATGCAATGGTTCCTTGGATCAGTCTAAAACTTTGAACATACACTGCTGCCATCTAGTGGCCAGCATCTAAAGTACAGCTGTGTTGGAATAATACATTATGGCCTTTCTCCTGCATTTCAAAATGACGGTACAAAAAAATACGAAAGAGCGTTTGGTTTTTTCTTTGTATTATCTTTTACCAGATCTGTTGTATATTCTCCTACATTCCTTTAACATTTCCACAAACTTCAAATTGTTTCCTTTCAAATGGTACCAAGAATATGCATATTCTTACTTCAGGGCCTGAGTTACCCAAATCTAACTGCCTGTATGTCATTTTAGGCGAAAACTTTTCAGGCTAGGGGCCGGTATTTTCACGTCCGGATGAAAAGCGTGCCCAAAGTAAACTGCCTGCTACTCAGGCCCAGAAGCTAGGATATGCATATTATTAGTAGATTTGGATAGAAAACACTCTGAAGGTTCTAAAACTGTTTGAATGATGTCTGTGAGTATAACAGAACTTATTTGGCAGGCGAAACCCCGAGGACAAACCATCCAGGATTTTGTTTTTTTGATGTCACTCTCTTTTCAATGCGTTTTCAATGGGAATCTAGAATTGCCAAGGCAGTTGCTTGCAGTTCCTATCGCTTCCACTGGATGTCAACAGTCTTTAGAAATTGGTTGATGTTTTTCCTTTGTGTAATGAAGAAGTAGGGCTGTCCAGAACGAGGGTCGAGTGAAGTGTACCGTTTGTTAGAGGCGCGTGACCTGAAAAGCTCGCTCCACTTTGTTTTCCTCCGGTATTGAACACAGTTTATCCCGTCTTAAATTGTATTGATTATTTACATAAAAAAATACTTAAAGTTGTATTAGGAAAGTTGTTTGAAATGTTTGGACAAAGATTACAGGTCATTTATGAGATATTTTGTAGTCATATTGCGCGAGTTGAAACCTGTGTTTTTCTGGATCAAGCGCGCCAAATAAATGGACATTTTGGAAATATAACGACGGAATTAATCAAACAAAAGGACCATTTGTGATGTTTACGGGACATATTGGATTGCCAACAGAAGAAGCTCGTCAAAGGTAAGGTATGTATTATATCTTTATTTCTGAGTTTTGTGGTGCGCCTGGCGTGTTGAATTATGATTGTCTGTGTTTGTTTGATGGGGTGCTGTCCTCAGATAATAGCATGGTTTGCTTTCACCGTAAAGCCTTTTTGAAATTTGGCACATTGATTGGATTAACAATAAGTGTAGCTTTAATTTGCTGTATTGCATGTGTGATTTCATGAAGGTTTAATATTTATAGTAATTTAATTTGAATTTGGCCATTTCACCGGATGTTGTCAAATCGACCCCGCTAAAGGGATTTGATCCCTAAGAGGTTTAATTGTTTATGGTTCACTGAACAAGCATGAGAAACCGTTTTTTAACCCTTTAAAATTAAGATCTGTGAAGTTATTTGGATTTTTACAAATTATCTTTGAAAGACAGGGTTTATTAGTCTTAATACGTATTGTTAAATAGGAATAAAGAATGTATGCTATTTTTATCGATTGAAGTTGTACTTATACAGTTGAAGTCGGAAGTTTACATACACCTTAGCCAAATACATTTACACTCAGTTTTTCACAATTCCTGACATTTAATCCTCGTAAAAATTAGCTGTTTTAGGTCAGTTAGGATCGTCACTTTATTTTAAGAATGTGAAATGTCCGAATAATAATAGCGAAAAGGATTTATTTCAGCTTTTATTTCTTTCATCACATTCCTAGTGGGTCGGAAGATTACATACACTCAATAGTATTTTGTAGCATTCCCTTTAAATTGCTTAACTTGGGTCAAACGTTTCGGGCAGCCTTCCACAACCTTCCCACAGTAAGTTGGCTGAATTTTTACCCATTCCTCCTGACAGAGCTGGTGTAACTGAGTCAGGTTTGTAGGCCTCCTTGCTCGTACATGCTTTTTCAGTTCTGCCCACAAATGTTCTATAGGATTAAGGTCAGGGCTTTGTGATGGCCACTCCAATACCTTGACTTTGTTGTCCTTAAGCCATTTTGCCACAACTTTGGAAGTATTCTTGTGGTCATTGTCCATTTGTGATGTTGCTTCAATATATCCACATAATTTTCCTTTCCAGCCATCTATTTTGTGAAGTGCACCAATCCCTCCTGCAGCAAAGCACCCCCACAACAATGATGCTGCCACCCCAGTGCTTCACAGTTGGGATGGTGTTCTTTAGCTTGCAAGCATAACCCATTTTCCTCCAAACATAACAATGGTCATTATGGCCAAACAGTTCTATTTTTGTTTCATCAGACCAGAGGACATTTCTCCCAAAAGTACGATCTTTGTCCCCATGTGCAGTTGCAAACTGTAGTCTGGCTTTTTTATGGAGGTTTTGTAGCAGTGGCTTCTTCCTTGCTGAGCGGCCTTTCAGGTTATGTTGATATAGGACTCGTTTTACTGTGGATATAGATACTTTTGTACCTGTTTCCTCCAGCATCTTCACAAGGTCCTTTGCTGTTGTTCTGGGATTGATTTGCACTTTTCGCTCCAAAGTACGTTCATCTCTAGGAGACAGAACGCAGCTCCTTCCTGAGCGGTATGACGGCTGCGTGGTCCCATGGTGTTCATACTTCCGTACTATTATTTGTACAGATGAACGTGGTACCTTCAGGTGTTTGGAAATTGCTCCCAAGGATGAACCAGACTTGTGGAAGTCTACAATTATTTTTCTGAGGTCTTGGCATATTTCTTTTGATTTTCCCATGATGTCAAGCAAAGAGGCACTGAGTTTGAAGGTAGGCCTTGAAATACATCCACAGGTACACCTCCAATTGACTCAAATGATGTCAATTAGCCTATCAGAAGCTTCTAAAGCCATGACATAATTTTCTGGAATTTTCCAAGCTGTTTAAAGGCACATGACAGCTGCGTGGTCCCATGGTCAACTTAGTCCCATGGTCCCATGGTCAACTTAGTTTATGTAAACTTCTGACCCACTGGAATTGTGATACAGTGAGTTATAAGTGAAATAATCTGTCTGTAAACAATTGTTGGAAAAATTACTTGTGTCATGCACAAAGTAGATGTCCTAACCGACTTGCAAAGATTATATTTTGTTAACAAAAAATTTGTTGAGTGTTTGAAAAACGAGTTTTAATGATTCCATTCCAAGTGTATGTAAACTTCCGACTTCAACTGTACCTCAGCCTGCCTAGTTAGCTAGCCGGACAGTTGTATTTAGCTAGCAAACAAGCTACTGACTAACTGTTATTACAGCTTTCTGGCTGAAAAATGGCAAAAGAACGTTGGCTAAACTGGAACACTAGCGTGAGCCCATAGCAAATGAATGGAATCGAATGTTCGCAGAGCCTGTTTTGATTGGAGTGACACTTAGAATTCCATTTCGCCTAAATGGCACCAAAAAATGTATCCCGTTTCATTTTACCACTACAATCTGTTTTTAGGACGAAACTGAAAAATAACTTGTGTAGAAAGTAAAAATCCGCACCTCGATGGTGGCAAGTATTCTTATGTCTGCGTAACGAGGAAGTAGGAAAAAATGGCAACTTCTGACTATTTCTGGTCTAGCGATCGATGACAGCAGAGTTCGCTGCCCAACCTTATGTAATTAGAAAGAGGATATTATCCTGATTTTAAAATGGTGTACAACTTGAAAAAATCTAAATATACACATTGTGAGATATTTGGCGAAATATACCAGCATGCCTCTCCAAAGGAAAACAATGGGGGGAGCTCAGCGTTCCAAGGGCAAAAGGTATTTTGGGGCTAGCGTTTGATGATAACGGAGTACACTGCCCAGCCTTACATAATTAGAAAGAGGAGATTCTCATGTTTAAATGGTGTCCAATTTGAAAAAATAAAAATTACACATTGTGATATATTTGGCAAAATAGACAGACATACGTATATTTCCCTTTTACAATGGGACAACCTCAGAGTTCCATGAGTTATTATTATTTTGTTTTTACACTACCAGCAACGTGGGCAGGTCTCATTGCCAACAATAGCAAAGCAGGCAATGTAACATAGAACAATATACTGGGAATAGAATGTTCGGAAGGCGAGTTGGTGCCAAGGTGGTCAATAGAATTAATAGGAGCTGGCAGGGTGAAAAATGCCTTAAAATAAGGCCTGTTTTTTTGTTTGTGATTACTTCGTAACTACGGCAAGCAGCTGGGACATTTGGTAATATTATGAAACTAGGCTCCACGACGGATGCAGTTAACTTGTTTTTATCAGAAAAAAATATTTAAAAATGTAATTTGCCCAACCTACCTATGTTTGTATCGCTTCACTGTGTATTTTTATCTTTTAAAATCTAATTTTACTGCTCACATCACTTACTTGATGTGGAATGGAGTTATGTTTCACTATATTGGATCACTCCAATATGTTGATATCACTCCGTGGCGGAGGGATATGTCTGAGGTGAGGATGTACAGATTTACTCCCGTGTACACTTGTGTCACGGCTGGGGTCCGCCCCTATATATAGACCCCATGGCCGTGACACATGTTTCATTTTGTCTGCAGACATCCGTATGGTTTGAGGTAAAAACTTTCTGAAGTTCGCTTGGTAAGTCACTGGTAAGTGTAATAACTTGCGTGGAAGTATACTCACTGGCTGTTTGAAGCCTGAAGCAGCTGGCCACATGGCTAGCGACCTCCTCTTGAGTTATCTACTCGCTGCACGTGGTTGATCTGTATCTTCCACCTGTGGTTTGTCGTACTTGTGTTTCGTTAGCGTTACACTACGACTCCTAGTGCATCTATTTGTGTGGTGGTTCTTGCTGCCACAAACTGTAATTTACCTTACACAACTTGCCGACTGGCTTTTTTGATATGTGTGTTGTGAATTGCTTTAACATGTTGTACTCTGCTAATTACCCGGCAGGTTTTTTTTCTTGTTCTTTCCCCTGCAGTGTGTAAGAGTATCGTGGTGGGCTTTCCACTACGTTGAGACTAACTTTGTAGTTCCTTAACTTCTTATGGCTGCAAGGCAAAGTGTTGAGTAGCCAGTGAAATCGTGCCCATTTCAAACGGCCTCCTACTCAAATCTTGCTCGTACAATATGAATAATCTTAATCAATCTTTTTAATAATCAATCTTTTTGGATAGAAAACACTTTCTAGTTTCTAAAAGAGTTGGAATTATTTCTCTGAGTGAAACAGAAGTCCTTCTGCAGCACTTTTCCTGACCAGGAAGTGAAATGTCAGAAATCGATGCTCTTTTCAACTTGATGCCTATACATGGTCTTGACACTTAGGAGTCTGCTGACACTCTATACGCCTTCCTATTGGTGTAAAGAGGATGTCAGAGAAGAAATGTTTGTGCTCCTCTTGGTCTGTGGTGGAAAAAAAACTATTTCTTTGACGTGACCGTCCACTTAAGGTACTCTGAAGGAAGTGGGATTGACTTCTGTTTTGCCTTGGTAACGAACGGCTAACGTCTCCGGCTCAATTTTCTTTTGATACATGTGACCATATCATCGTAATGTATGTTTTTTCAATATACTTTAATCAGATTATTGAAACTTTATTCGGGAGTTTTGCCGTGTTCCGTCCTCTGACTGTGTTTACGTTGGAGAAATTTATGCCACTCGGCTAGTGCCAATGCTAATTGAAGAGGTAAATTTGCCATTCTGAATCGAAACAACGACTCATCTGGACAGAGGACACGTTCTTCAACATTCTGATGAAAGATCAGCAAAGTAAGACCCATTTTATGATGTTATTTCATATATCTGTCGTGCATGTGAACTGCCCGTGGGCGCCCAATTATTTCTGTCTATTGTAGCTACGCTAATATAGCGATACATTTTGTTTTCGTTGGCTCTGTCATAACCTCACATGGTCTCTCCTATCATTGCTATGCAGACGACACACAATTAATCTTCTCCTTTCCCCCTTCTGATAACCAGGTGGCGAATCGCATCTCTGCATGTCTGGCAGACATATCAGTGTGGATGACGGATCACCACCTCAAGCTGAACCTCGGCAAGACGGAGCTGCTCTTACTCCCGGGGAAGGACTGCCCGTTCCATGATCTCGCCATCACGGTTGACAACTCCATTGTGTCCTCCTCCCAGAGCGCTAAGAACCTTGGCGTGATCCTAGACAACACCCTGTCGTTCTCAACTAACATCAAGGCGGTGGCCCGTTCCTGTAGGTTCATGCTCTACAACATCCGCAGAGTACGACCCTGCCTCACACAGGAAGCGGCGCAGGTCCTAATCCAGGCACTTGTCATCTCCCGTCTGGATTACTGCAACTCGCTGTTGGCTGGGCTCCCTGCCTGTGCCATTAAACCCCTACAACTCATCCAGAACGCCACAGCCCGTCTGGTGTTCAACCTTCCCAAGTTCTCTCACGTCACCCCGCTCCTCCGCTCTCTCCACTGGCTTCCAGTTGAAGCTCGCATCCGCTACAAGACCATGGTGCTTGCCTACGGAGCTGTGAGGGGAACGGCACCTCAGTACCTTCAGGCTCTGATCAGGCCCTACACCCAAACAAGGGCACTGCGTTCATCCACCTCTGGCCTGCTCGCCTCTCTACCACTGAGGAAGTACAGTTCCCGCTCAGCCCAGTCAAAACTGTTCGCTGCTCTGGCACCCCAATGGTGGAACAAACTCCCTCACGACGCCAGGACAGCGGAGTCAATCACCACCTTCCGGAGACACCTGAAACCCCACCTCTTCAAGGAATACCTAGGATAGGATAAAGCAATCCTTCTGCCCCCCCCCCCCCTCCCACCTTAAAAGATTTAGATGCACTATTGTAAAGTGGCTGTTCCACTGGATGTCATAAGGTGAATGCACCAATTTGTAAGTCGCTCTGGATAAGAGCGTCTGCTAAATGACTTAAATGTAAATGTAAAACATTTAATAAATCTGAAATATTTTTGGGAATCACAAGATGCCTGTCTTTCAATTGCTGCAGACTATGTATTTTTCAGAAATGTTTTATGATGAGTAATTAGCTATTTGACGTTGGTGTCTGTAAATATTATGGCTGCTTTCGGTGCAATTTCGGATTGTAGCTGAAATGTAAACTATGGTTTATACATGAAATATGCAAATTTTTCAAACAAAACATATGCTATACAATAAATATGTTATCAGACTGTCATCTGATGAATTTGTTTCTTGGTTAGTGGCTATTTATATCTTTATTTGGTCGAATTTGTGATTGCACCCGATGGAGTAAGAAACTGATGGAGTTAGAAAAGTTGTGTCTTTTGCTAACGTGGTTAGCTAATAGATTTACATATTTTGTCTTCCCTGTAAAACATTTTAAAAATCGGACATGTTGGCTTGATTCACAAGATGTGCACCTTTCATCTGGTGTCTTGGACTTGTTAATGTGTGAAAGTTAAATATTTAAAAAAAATTGATTTTTAATTTCGCGCCCTGCACTTTGAGCTGGATGTTGTCATAAGTGTACCGGTGTCGGGCTGCCCCGTAAAAGGTTAATGGAGTTACTCCATCATATGGCGCTGCTTTTACTGCTTGGATATTTTACCGGCTAGGTAAGATTGCAGTTGGCGTAAAAAAAAAAAATATATATATATACATTTTAAAAATCCATTACCTGGTTGTTGTTTTTTTGTCTGCCTGCTTTTCCCACATGCGTCTTCCCTGTTTTTTTGCAGGGGTACTGGGTCATTTATCCCTCACAGGGTTGCTATTCCTCCAAGCGGGTCATCACATTAGCACTCCCAGTTGGCGTCGGACCCCTGCTCTGTGGTCTGGGCTGTTCTTGGGGGATGATGCTGGCACTGTTCACCACTGTGAGCGGGGCTGACAGGCCATCAAAAACTGGCAGCAGGGCTTCATTGCCCCCAGCGGCCCGAGAGGCTTTGAGGAGACTACTTACTCAGGTAGCCACTACACTGGACATCATACTGGTAGACAGTGATGACTCTCCATCTGTCCCCATCTCCGCTGAGTTCCGCGAGGCCTTGCAGGAGAGCTGCTGGGCCTCTGCGAAGGAGCCCTTCCGACTGACAGAAGAGACTGGACCATCGAGTAATGGTGTGGGTGCAGAGTCACTCTTTGTCCGGGAGTACCCGACCATGGACATCATGATAGCTGCCATGGTCCTAATTTATAGGGCGGAATCTGCGACTAAAGCCGGGACCCCCCAGAGTCTTTGATGTGTACTTGAAAGCCACATATGGGTCCCTCTGCTCTCTTGGTAACCTTACCAATGTGGCCATGCTGCTGCAGGCCTACCTGCAGACTCTGTTGTCCCGGCTGCAGGGTGGCACAGAGGAGCTCCTCCGGCAAGCGATGGAGGTGTTTTGCCTGCTTTCCATGCTCCAGCGGGATGTGGCCCGCGCCAACGGATGGGCCATGGCGCAGGTGGTTACCGCCCCGGCGCCATCTCTGGCTTGCCCAATTCCGTCTGCCAGCTGATCTCCAGAGCACATTTGCCACTCTCCCCATCACCCCAGGGCTGACGTTTGGCCTAGGGGTTGATGACATTCTGGAGCAGACCGATAAGGTTCGTAGGGACTGGGAGACCCTGAGATGGTTCATGCCGCCTCCTCAGGCCCCGGGCCCAAGGCCAACGGACAGTCGCCATCCTGCCCCAGCAATAATTTATCTTTTACAACAAGACCCAGATGGCAAATATAAAGATTCAGTCTATCTAAAAAACTGGAGGCCCCTTACACTTCAATGTTGTGATGAAAAAATATTAGGGCGATACATTGAATATAATATACGACAACTACTACAAATAATAGAACTATCATGAAACATCTAAGAAGCCAGGCCTGGTATTTATAACGGATTTTGAAAAGGCATTTGATAAAGCAAGACTGGACTTTATTTATAAATGCCTGGATTTTTTTTCAATTTTGGTGAGTCTCTTTATAAAATGGGTAAAAGTAATGTATAGCAACCCCGGGTGTAAAATAGTAAATAACGTCTAATTCTCAGAGTTCTGAATTGTCAGGAGGAGTTAAACAAGGGTGTCCACTGTCACCATATCTATTTGTTCTGGCCATCGAAATACTTGCTATTAAAATCAGATCCAATAACAACATTAGAGGATTAGAAATCCAAGGCTTAAAAACAAAGGTGTCCATGTAGGCTGATGACTCAAGTTTTATATTAAGTCCGCAAGCTAGATCCCTGCAATGTCATTGAAGATTTAGATAACTTTTCTGTACTCTCTGGACTAAAACCTAATTGTGCACAATATTACGTATTGGATCTTTAAAAAATACAACTTTTACATTACCCTGCAGTTTCCCTATAAAATGGGCTGATGGTGAAGGAGACATACTCGGTATTCATATCACAAAAGATATAAATAAGCTCTTCACAATGAATTTCAATAGAAACCTTGTAAAAATAGACAAGATCCTGCAACCATGGAGAGGTAAATATCTGTCTCTTTATGGAAAAATTTCCCTGATTTAACTCTTTAGTCATATCTCAGTTTATTCACTTATGGCGCTGCCTACTCCTGTTGATTCATTTTCAAATCATATGAGCAATAAATATTTAGCTTCATCTGGGATGCTAAACCAGACAAAACAAAGCGTGCCTATCTATATAATGAATATGAATTGGGTGGGTTGAGATTATTAAATACTAAACCTCTCTCTAAAAGCTTCACTTATTCAAAGGTTTTACTTGAACCCTAAATGGTTCTCAAGTAGATTACTAAGAAAAGCTTATCTATTGTTTAAAAATTGCCTTTTAGCCTTTGTGTAGATTGCCATGTCTCATTTTCGATTAATTGAAAATGATACTTTTTTCAAAGTATCTCTCTTTTTCAAACAAGCATTGCAGAGCTGGCTACAATTACATCCCCCTGAAAATATATATATTATTATGGCTGAAATCAAATGTGCTGGTTGATAAAATACCTGTATTTATGGGAAAGATGTTTGAAAAGGGTATTTTGATCAGAAATTATATTGTTAATTGGAATGGTGGAGTTATGTCCTTCATGGAGTTATCAGAATTGTACGGGAAGGTCTGCTCAATCCAAGAGTGCAATCAACTGATTACAGCATTACCCCAAAAATGGAGGAGGCAGGTGGCAGCGGGAGGAGGTAGGGAACTGGTCTGTCTGCCCAATATGAAGGATCAAAACTGGTGGAGGAATAAAAATAGCATAAGTAGGAAAGTATACCAGTTTCATTTGAAGACCAGGATGTTGACTACTGTGCCATACAGATTGCAAAATAGTTGAAGAGATTTTTGATTCATGATATTCATGATACATGATTCATGAATTCATGATTCATGATACATGATTCATGATACATTGATTCTATGATACAGGGTGTATGAGTTGATATAGAAAACGACGCAAGATTAAAGACTTCGTGCTTTTCAGCCAAAATTATTATATAGAATGCTTGCCACCAACAAAATGTTGAATACTTGGGGCATAAAATCATCGAAGATCTGCAGATTTTGTTGTGAGGATACAGAATCAATAGACCATTTATTTTGGTATTGCCCTCTGGTAGCCTGTTTCTGGTCTCAGGTTCAGGAATGGCTGAAAATGCATAGCATTTATCTAAAATTGACCCTAGAATAGTACTGTTAGGAGATATGGAAAGACCGGGTCAGTCAATTACTAATATACTAATACTCTTCGTAAAACTATTAATCTTCAATTCGCAATCTGTCGATTCTATTCGATTAGATAGATTGTAGTTGTACGTTGAAAATCAGAGCATAGTTGAAAGATATATGTTGCGTAGAATTCCGAAGAGGGTGACCAGCAGAGATAGGTGGGAAGGGCTGAGGGGTGGGTTGTGTAATTGGAGACAAGTTGGAGTGGAGTCGCTGTGCTGGAGGTAGAATGATGGTCAAAAATAAAGTAAAAATAAAACATAATAAAAAGTATGTTTGAATGACACTGAGGGGCAGTGTTTTTACAGCTAATGCCGGTTTGCCTGAGGCTGATGCCATGCAGGTGTTTGTACACATGCATATACACACACTCAAATACACACATACATGGAGACACGCATGTAATAGTGCCAGACATGCACTCAAATATATACAGTTGGCATTGCTGTTATGATTTTAGTTGTCCTTGATTTTTTTCATGCATTGTTGTTTGTTGTTTTCTTTTGTAATTTTCTTTTTTCTCGTTGGTTCATTTTCTTGGTTGTTGATGCATTGGGGGGTTCTTGGGGGTGGGGAATGGAATTAATTGTAATTTATTATTTCTTTCTTCTTGGGGTGGGACTGTGGGATGGGTCTCGGATGGTTGCGGGACAGCTATTGGGGAACTGTGGGCAGATCTTGGAGGGTTCGGGTCCCCATTTTTTTTTTTTTAGACTGGTAGATCTGTCGACGTGCCCTTGCCAGGGGCATTGACCCAGGATGCTTCGGTGTGTCATTCTGAATGGGAGTCTGTTGGATGACTGGTGTGATGTAGTTGTTGACCGGCTTCACTGCAAGTATATTGTATGTTTTGGATATTCAATTAAAAAAAGATATATATAAAAAAGATACATACTGTATATAAAATACTGTTTTGTGTTTCTCGTTGCTTTTCAAGTCTTGTGCTATCACTCTCTTAGGAACCAGAAGGAGAAAGTTGAAATGGAAGAAGTCAACAGCTCCAGTGGACATGTTATTATCAGTGTTCTATGAGAAATGGAAATACGATTGTCTATGGTGTGATTGTAGAACAGAGGCCATAACTCTCTGAGTTTGTAAACCTCAATGTGAATGTTAATTGTTCGATTTTTTTTTTTGTTGTTGTCATTGTTTGTACATTTTTAAGTAATTTCCAAGTTTATGCAATGTTGAACAGTATTGTTAGGTTCTTATTTTTCAGAGTAAATAACTCACGGACACTAGAGAAGCTTTAACCAAGTTTAATCTTCCCAAAGGTTCTGTACAACTGTAATCAGACAACCCAACATTTGTCCCATCCAGATATTTATATCCTACTTAAGACACTCCCTCACTCCAATTCTTACAGTTTATGCCCAACAGGAAGAAGGTAACCAGATACTTCAACTGTCATGTTCTGACCATAGTTCTTGTGTGTTTTGCTTGTTTTAGTGTTGGTCAGGACGTGAGCTGGGTGGGCATTCTATGTTGTGTGTCTAGTTTGTCTGTTTCTATGTTTGGCCTAATATGGTTCTCAATCAGAGGCAGGTGTTTTGTGTTGTCTCTGATTGGGAGTCATATATAGGTGGCTTGTTGTGTGTTGGGATTTTGTGGGTGGTTGTTTCCTGTCTTTGTGTTTTCTCTGCACCAGATAGGGCTGTATTGGTTTGCCACATTTTGTATCGTTGTAAGTGTTCACTGTTTCGTTTTATTAAACATGTTGAGCACTGGCTATGCTGCGTATTGGTCCGATCCCTGTTACACCCTCTCTTCTCGTGAAGAGAGGGAAGGCTGCCATTACATCAACATAATCCCTGATTGCCTTTTTGCCTGTTAAAGCTAACCGAGTTGCGGAATCCACGCAAAAATAAGTTCTTTATTCGTATATAATGAATAGCGGTTATTTTAATAAAAAATTACAAACCGAGTGTTTTCCAGTTAAACCTGATCCTGTGATGGTATTTATTTGTTCCACATTATTCATTGTTGTATCCTAGGACCTAACAGATACATATATGAGCTATGCGAGATAGGATAAATTAATAAGGAAATCATATTATTTCGGTGTAGATAAGGGCAGGTTAAAATAAAAACATGACAACCAGACAAGCCAGTGTATGAATCAAACGGATTTGCATATGAATGGAGTGGAAATTAGCTGACTTCGTGTTCTGTATGGTAAGTAACAATGTGTCAAGCAGATTACACATTTTCTTTGACATTTCTGAAACGTAGCAATGTTTAAGACATGGACTTCATGTTGAATGTTAACAAGGTACCCAAAAGTAGTTTGAATTAATGTTTGCATTTTATTAGCTAAACATAACCTTGTTAAAACAGCAAAATTGTCATGGAAATCAGCCTTGTTTGCATAGCGATGGTGAAAAGAACGTAATTTAGGCTGTAATGTAATGATCTCCAAAATTGAGCACAAACTTCAATTGTGAAAATTCTGTGCCACTTCCAGCACGCGTCTACTGTGAACTCTGAGGCTGCACCTGCTTTAAGTTACAGTTTTATCAGTGGCCAAGTAGGCTCCTGTGGCTATTTGATCATAATGTAAGCCTACCAGAGTGGCCTACCACTAAAAACGATGGAGGAAATGCATCCCACAATATTTTACATGGAAATAGCTGTTCTATCATTCAGCCTACAGTAGTGGCCAATGTGTGGTGTTCAATGTAGGCCTACTTTTGAAAAAAACATGCAGGTCTTGATATGAATCTGTTTATCCACTTGTCCTTTAGACAAGGTGACTGAATGTTGTGTTTGATGGAAGAAACCACTTTACAAAATAAAATGTATTATTCCCATACTATTATTACAGAGAATTAGACAAATTATGCTACCCTCTGCTTATTGGCTATTTAACTTGTTCAATCCTGTCCCAAAATACAACCCTGCCCCTTTAAGACAAGAAAAGCTCTTTACCTGACTCTCTTTTCAAAGATGTCTATAAATGTACACGTTTTGTGCTCTTGTAGGAAGCAATCACTTCCCTATTGCTGACTACAAACAATCTATAACTTGGCTAGTAACTCACTGACTAGCAAAGGATATCAACACAATGTGCACACTTGGCTACATGCAGCTTTCACTTCGATTTCAAAACAAGCATCTACTCACGACCGCTCATGCTGTAAACACAGTCCAGTTCAACGTAAATGGCATAGATCCATATATGGCAATGGTCTATTTGCATATAGGACTAGTGTAGCTCTGATTGTTTATGCCGCACTGGTCTGTGTAGAGTACAGGCTGAGTTTCTGCCTACAAAATCTTTTGCATAGTTGGTTTTGTTTCGGTATGTTTCCTTGAAAGTGGCTAATATTGCGTTGATTTGATCATAATTGCCACAGTAAAGGGAAACGTTGATAGTGTTAACAGGGAAAACTCTAGAACGGTGGTCACCAACCTTTTTTAAGTCAAGATCACTTACTGAATCAAAACGAAAGCTGAAATTTACCGCTCAGATTTTTTTTTACATGAGTTAAAGTAAGCCCATGCAACATTAACCAATTAAAAACAGTACTGCAGCAATGAGGTTTGTGCAGTAAGCTATAGGTCCAATACATTATCACCTCATATTGGCTTTGCTTAAATTCCCTTGCCAATGCATTGCTGTTCAGTCATTTAAAACGTTTGAGGTAGGCTAAATGATCACATCGGTAATAGACCCGTTGTTGTATTACTTGTGAGGCACAGCGGAGTGAGCATACATTTATATAATTAGGTTTTTATTTTACTGGGCTGATGGTGCCTGCATCTGATGGTCAGTATAAGCGAAAGGAAAGAGAAGCAGACTGAGGGTCTGCCTCTCAACATCCCTCCGCTCTCCCTTTCCTCCAGTGACACTGACAAAAATGGGACACCATCTTCCAGCTGATGGCGAAACTCGGGTCACAATGCATTATTTCTGCCTCATGCACAAATTCATGTTGTTGCTCCTATGAACAGAGAAACTGAAATAGTCTGTCGATACGCTTTCCTACTCATTCATTACTGCTGCTGTGCTAGTTGTAGCGCTGAGTGGAAATAGGAAGAACGCGCCTTTTAAGGCTTATTAAAATGTTGAATACAAAGTGCGGACAGTGCTGAATAAGAACTTAAGCATTAACTCATAAAAACAGTAGCTCTGCCTGGTTGAACTCATAACAATTGCATCACGGCCTGGTATGGGAACTCTCTGCATCATCTGACCGTAGGGCGCTACAGAGGGTAGTGCGTATGGTCCAGTACATCAATGGGGCCAAACTTCCTGCCATCCAGGACCTATATACTAGGCGGTGTCAGAGGAAGGCCCCAAAAATTGTCAAAGAATCCAGTCACCCAAGTCATAGACTGTTCTCTCTGCTACTCCACGGCAAGCGGTACCGAAGTCTAGGACCAAAAGACTCCTTAACAGCTTCTACCGGCAAGCCATAAGACTGCTGAACAATTATCAAATGGCCACAAGGCTTTATCGTTGGGGTTTTTACAGAAATGTTTGCCGATCGACAGGTAAGGCCTTGTAGATCGACCGGTTGGTGACCACTGCTCTAGAAAGTTGAGTGCAGTTCAATCTCGTGCTTCTCTTGGTGGGCACTCAGTTTAGAGGTTACATTAGTGGCAACTAACATATTAGCCAAAATCAATGTATCTTTTTGGGAATACGTCACAACGTCTTCTAAACTGCTCTGGTGACAAACACACTTTTTACCTTGTCTCCATTCATCCACATGGCTGCTGGCTGCACTTTGCTACCAGTATAGCCCAACCGGCTAGCAGATGGCGCTATTATTCCTTTTACATCATTTGTCATCTGCATCCAATTGGAATGTGCCCAGCTGGCTATAAACTATGAAATCACACTGTTACACCATAGAGTTCTAGATTAAAATGAGCATGGTCAAACACCTACCTGCTTTCCCATAGAAGCACATACGCCCATCGAAACAGCAGTTTATGGCCTCACATTTGGCACCAGTGATGTCAGGAAGTCCACATTGCACCCTGTCGTTGCCCTCAACATCACAGGTCTGCTTTGGGCCTTGGTGTATCGGGCCAGTGGGTAACCTAGGCGCCTGAGGTGGTTGGGCAGGCTTCTGATGAAGGAGTTGGGCAGGAGTCTGAGGACGGGGTTGGGCGGAAGTCTGAAGACGGTGTTGGGCGGGAGTCTGAAGATGGGGTTGGGCGGGCCTCTGAGGAAGGAGCTGTGCGGGCCTCTGAGGAAGGGGCTGGGCGGTCCTCTGAGGAAGGGGCTGGGCGGGCAACTGAGGAAGGGCTTGGGTGGGCCACTGAGGAAGGGGTTGGGCTGGCCAGTGAGGAAGGGGTTGGGCATGCCACAGAGGAAGGGGTTGGGCAGGCCACTGAGGAAGGGGTTGGGTGGGCCACTGAGGAGGGGGTTGGGCAGGCCTCTGATAAACGGGTTGGGCATGCCACTGAGTCAGGGGTTGGGCTGACCTCTCGGGAAGGGGTTGTGCAGGCCACTGAGGAGGGGGTTGGGCGGGCCTCTGAGAAAGGGGTTGGGTGGGCCTCTGAGGAAGGGGTTGGGCGGGCCTCTGAGGAAGGGGTTGGGCGGGCCTCTGAAGAATGGGTTGGTCAGGCTTCTGAGAAAGGGGTTGGGTGGGCCTCTGAGGAAGGGGTTGGGCAGGCCTCTGGGGAAGGGGTTGGACATGCCACTGAGGAAGGGGTTGGGCAGGCTTCTGAGGAAGCAGTTGGTCTGGCTTCTGAGAAAGGGGTTGGGCAGGCCTCTGGGGAAGGGTTTGGACATGCCACTGAGTAAGGGGTTGGGCTGGCCTCTGGGGAAGGTGTTGGGCGGGCCTCTGAGGAAGGGGTTGGACAGGCAACTGAGGAAGGGTTTGGACAGGCCTCTGAGGTAGGGGTTGGGCAGGCCACTGAGAAAGGGGTTTGGCAGGCCACTGAGTAAGGAGTTGGCCAGGCATCTGAGGAAGGGGTTGGGTAGTCCGCTGAGGAATGGGTTGGGCAGGCATCTGAGGAAGGGGTTGGGCAGTCCGCTGAGGAAGGGGTTGGGCAGGCCACAGATGAAGGGGTTGGGCAGGCCTCTGAGGAAGGGGTTGGGCAGGCGTCTGAGGAAGGGGTTGGGTAGTCCGCTGAGGAAGGGGTTGGGTAGTCCGCTGAGGAAGGGGTTGGGTAGGCCTCTGAGGAAGGGGTTGGGTAGGCCACGGAGGAAGGGGTTGGGTAAGCATCTGAGGAAGGGGTTGGGTAGTCCGCTGAGGAAGGGGTTGGGTAGTCCACCGAGGAAGGGGTTGGGCAGGCATCTGAGGAAGGGGTTGGGCAGGCATCTGAGGAAGGGGTTGGGTAGTCCACCGAGGAAGGTGTTGGATAGGCCTCTGAGGAAGGGGTTGGGTAGGCCATGGAGGAAGGGGTTGGGTAGGCCTCTGAGGAAGGGGTTGGTCAGGCATCTGAGGAAGGGTTTGGGCAGGCCTCTGAGGAAGGGGTTGGGCAGGCCACTGAGGAAGGGGTTGGGTAGGCCACTGAGGAAGGGTTTGGGCAGGCCTCTGAGGAAGGGGTTGGGCAGGCTTCTGAGGAAGGGGTTGGGTAGGCCTCTGAGGAAGGGGTTGGGTAGGCCATGGAGGAAGGGGTTGGGTAGGCCACTGAGGAAGGGTTTGGGCAGGCCTC